>NW_019249209.1:20102-43868 GCF_002742605.1 Olea europaea var. sylvestris
CAACTCACGGGTTTAATCTCATCTCTACAGATTGAAGGAATTCTACCTCGGGTATGAATAGAGGAGAAGATGGAGAGTGATGCAATGAGCCCATGGAAATCTGGTGAATAAGTGATTTGGATTTATTTTTATGAAATGTTTTCCAATGTTATTTCTTTAAAGTTTTGAATAACGCAGAATGTGAGAACAAGTTATGTTTTCTTCAAATAAATTACATTTTGTTGTTTTGAAAAATAATTCAGTGTTTTTGTTTAAAGTATTTGAAATATTGTTATTTAAATTATTATCCGAAAATGTAAGCTTCCGCTAAAACGTATACACTTGTTACTAAACCACCGGTTAAACTAAGTAAAGTAAGTAGCGTTCCAGTCCACTAGGGGTCGGGGCGTTACATTCTTCAAGCTTCATTTTGTTTGAAAGAAAGTCCTTCATAAATTTGGCATAACTCGACATTTGAGCTAATGCATCAGCAAATGGAATGTTTATGTGTAGTTTCTTAAACACCTCCAAAAATTTACTGAATTGAGCATCTAATTTTCATTTGTGGAGCCTTTATGGGAAGGAAATAGAAGGCACATAGGCCTTGACTGTTGGAGGCCTTTGATGTTAACGGCTTCGGTTCGTCTTCCTTGGTTACTTCATCCTTTGCATTAGGTTTTTGCACAATCCCTTCTTCTTCAATGGTTGCCTTGTTGGTTTGAGCCTTCAGGCGTACTACAGTGATTTTGAGCAATTGCACCCCACTTCTAGTGGTAATAGCTTGCACATTCTCTCTTGGATTTATTTCGGTGTTGTTAGGCAACGCTTCTTGTTTCCTTTCGGAGAGAAGCTTTGCAATTTAACCCACTTGATGTTCCATATTTTTCAAAGAAACATCATTACGTTCTTGATATTGCAATTGATGGCTCGCCAACTTAGCGATGGCCTCTTTCCAACCTTCGTTCTTTCCTGGTGGCCTCGGGTTGAGTATATTTAGATTGTTTCCATAGGAGAGAAGTTTGGATGATTTCGCCAACCGAGGTTATAAGTTTGAGAGTAAGGATTGTACCCTTGGTATTGAAAGTTTTGGGCATATGCCAAACAACTACCTACAATGGACAATTCGGGCTTGGGTGATTTGCTCCACAAATATCACAAATAGGCGGAGATTGTACCATATGAGCGAAATGAGAGCTGGAAGTAGATGTAGAAAGTCTTTCTACTTCTTTGCTAGTGAGTCGATCTTTGTTAGAACTATTGAGAAAGCTTTACCATCTCGAACTCCACGGGTAATGGCAAGTCTTTCCTATTAACTCATTGAGTGGATTATACCCCCCACTTTTGAAATCCATCCCAATATTTGTAATCTCCCACTAACATGTCTTCTTCATCCAACTTGACAAATTCATTATAATACTTTACAAGTAGCATCTCGTTCAAAAATAGAGGACCGTTTCCCCAAAAGTTTGATGTCCTCACCCTAGTCATCAGGTACATAATCTCCTTCGAGCATGTAACTATCATCGAAATTGTCCATTGCTTATTTTCGACATTTCAAATATTGTCTAAGCCAAAGAAGTTTCGACCTTGAGGTATCTGTGCACAAAAAGAAGCATTGCCCTATGCAATGCATCGCTTGACAAATTTCACATCTTTGGAATTCATAGTCAATGTCGAGAGTAGACATTGCAAAAACTTTGTTCCTTTACCAAGATCAAAATAATGCAAGTATTGTTGAAAAGTACGATGAGAGAATACCAACACAAGATAGATTAACATTACGGGAGTTAGCTAAAATATTGAAAAACAAAAACAATTAAAAATAAATAAAAGAAATTGTTAAAACTAAAATTAACTAAAGTGGTAATCAAAGTAAAAACATTCCTAGGCAACGGGGCCAAAAACTTGTTTGCTGAATACTACTTCGCAAGTGCACAGGTCACGTTCAAGTAATAATGTGGACTTTTGAATCCGGGTTGTTGATATCTTGAGAAATGTTTACTTTCGATTACACGACCTTAATCAATTTAATTAAAATAATAAAAATAAACACATAATAAAATTATGATTTTGAAGTAAGGAAATTAACTAGAAATCTACAAAATAAGAAAATACAGAAATCTTGGAAATTTCTAAAGAAAATGTGGTTGGAATTCATGGTTTAGTTTAACCGTCGCCTAATTAATTTCTCCACAAGTCAATTAACAAGCTATTCATTTGCATTGTTAGACCCGATTTTTCAATTTTAGTCAATTACCTCTCTCAAGTGAAATTAACCTTAATTGATTGATTTAACATACTATATCTCTATGTTGATTAAAACCAAACAACCGCATTAAATCTTTGTGAAAATAACTCAATGGGTCACCTAGGGATATGGGTATATCTCTATCCCCTACACAAACCTAAGGTTTTTACTATTTTATCTAAAATACACAATATTCTCTCAAACGATGTACAAATCACAAAACACAATCATTCATTAGCCACATAAATGAAAATGCAATAAATACAATAGTAGAAACAAAAGAAAACAAGCATTTTAATATTAAATAGCAAATATAGAAATTAATTAAAGCTAGATTAAACTAATTCGACAAATCCCAACACTTAAGCTAGCCCATTTTATAAAAGTGATAAAAAGGAGAATATTCCATACAATACATTGCGAATAGGAAAAAATAATTGAAGAAAATACATGAGTGAAGATAAAACTCTTTTGGATTTGGATTCTTGATAGCTTGATCTTGATTTTTCTCAAATACTTCTCCTCAAAATGTATTCTCCTTGTGCTCTTAGATTTTGCCCAAAAATTTTGAAGAAAAAGAAGAGAAAACAAAGAAGAAGAAAGAAAAAAAAATGAAAAGGAGAGTAAAACGAAAGAGAAGAATGCTAGGGTTTTTTTCTTTGAAGAAGAAGAAGAATGGTGAGAAAGGGTGAAAAGGATGTTTAAAAATGATAAAAAAACGTCCTAGCAAAATTACAAGAAGAGTCCCTGAAAAAAATTAAAATGTGCACACAGAACCTGATTTTAAACCTAGGGCGCGCGCCTTAGCCATTTGGTTGCTCTAAGTTGCCCAAAATTAGAGCTAAGGCGTGCGTCTTAGCTGTAGGCTTAGACCTGCGCCTTAGCCTTTTTTCCTTCTCTTCAGTTTGGTCCCCAAAGAATTGCACACCAGGTCCTCCAACTTTGGTTTCATCTTACAGCTTGTTTGGGAGCGATTTTTTGCCCCAAAAAATTGATATCTTGACCGTTATTTCACTATTTCAGCCGTCATATTTGACTTCTTCTCTCACATGCGGACCCCACTTTTATCCTAACGGTCAAAAAATCAATTCTCAAAATCACTACAAAACAAGCTCTTAGTCTTTAAATTTTTAATTTCTTTCAGCCAAGTCCTTCATAGTTTGCAACTTGAGTCCTTGAACTTTTTGACTTGTACATTTTAGTCCCTAAAGTCATATTTTTTTTTATTTCTTGTCCTTTTTTCCTTCCTTTAGCCTTCTTCTCTTTCAATTTGAAATTTTGGCCTACGAACACTATAATTACACATCTATGAATAGGAATCCGCTCAATTTTAGTAATAATTAGTTCGTTAAAGTGCCTAATAAGTTTGTAAAAACACACTTATCAATCATCACTTATAATAAATTGTTAGGAACAGTATTAATCTTGTTTGTCATGATCAAAATATTGAGGATAAAGTCAACTATAGGTCAACAGGGCTCGCCTTCAAAGATGGGAGGTCTTACAAGCTAGCCTCAGGATTTAGGGATTGCCTTGAATAATAAAGATAATCATGAGCTAGGGCTCACTTCAAATAAATAAGAAAACCATGAGCTAAGACTCACCTTCAATGATAAGATTAGGCATTTGGTGAACATAGTCATAATTTTGTATTTTCTGCCCAAGTTGCAGTCTATAGCCTTAAGAAATCAATAAAGAAGGCAAATTCTCTTCAAATTTCTTTCGTGGCACTGATTGAATTACCAATGCTGGTAGAGATAGTAGAGAACAACTCCCACATTATAAGCTTGAACCATTAGATTGTAAACAAGAGAAACTAAATCAGAGAGATATATAGAACTTGCAGTTTTCAACCTTAAAAGATAAACCATCTCAGAGCATCCCAAGTTCATTTGCTTCTTCCTTCGCTTGTTCTAGGTTTTTGAGTAATTTGTAAAAAATATTGTTTTGATCTTTAACTTTTGAAGCAGCTCCAAGAGTTCCAAGCTTTGCCTAATGAGATTCTTTCAGCTTTAATTGTTCATGTGTATTGTGTGCACAAAAATTGATTTTTAGCTACTACCATTCATGGTTTACTTTATTGCTAAAATGTTGCAAAGAGCAGTTTTTATAGACACTAAACAAAAAATGGCATTTTTTGACATTTATTATTTGAATTTTGTTAAAGGTGTCTATCAAAATAAAAATGTAAGTAAATGTTGCCAATGGTAAATATAATTGGGATTTGGTAAAAAAAATTGTTGCTAATGTCGCATTTTTGCAATGTTCATTGAGTATTGGGGAAAGTTCTATTTTCACAACGTTTAAAAAAAAATGTTGCCAATGTTGCATTTTTGCCATGTTTATTGAGTATTGGGGAAAGTTCTATTTTCACAATGTTTATTAACCGTTGTTAAAAGTTCATTCTATAGTAACTATTAATGATTGTTGTTGATACATAGATATATAGTTTTTAACAACGTTTACTAAACATTGTGAAAAGTTTCTCTTTTTACAACGATTAATAAATGTTAAAAAAAGTTAAACTTTTCATAGCATTCATTAAACGTTGCAAAAAGATAAACTTTTTGCAACGTTTAGAAAAGTTAAATGTTTTGCAATCTTAAACATTGCGCATTTAGTAAACATTGTAAAAAGAGAAACATTTTATATGTGGGTTGGGTTGGGTCGGTTCATGGGTTGGCCCATGAAAACCGATTTCTAACTTTTGGGCTCAACCCAAATGCCCATTTTTTTAACATTCTAGCCCATGTTAGTAACGCTCAAATGAGAAGTGAAGAAGCCCAATACCATACAAAATTCCTACCTAATACTATTCGATTTCACAATTCAACCCATTTCTTCTTTCACATCTTGTCCTCCAATCTCCCGTCTCCACCTCCACCATTTGGTTTTCATGAAAATTTTAAAAAATTAGTCGTTTAAAAAATTCCTAAAGAAATTCCAAATAAGCCTTTTCGAAAAATTCCTTAATTAACTATAACCGTACTTACTTTAAAATAGAGACTAGTTGTACTGTTCATTCATGGGCCATAGAGTTCACATTGGGTAATTGGCGCAAAACATCCTTACCTTTCGAGGTTATTGTGGAAAACGTCCCTACCTTTTATTTTTTGGCATTTTTGCCCTTATTTACCACCTTTCTTGCGCTAAAGGTCCTTTTCACTGTTTTTTGACGATTTTGCCCTCTATTCAAATAAAAGAAAAAGAATAGAATAGAAAACAAAAGAATTAATTGCAACTAATACCCCAAAATTTCAAAAAATTACAAATTAGTAATAAATATAGGAGTTAATAGCCCAAATGGTTACTAAACTTTGCCAAAGGTCCATAAAGGTCATTGAACTTTTTTAAATACAAAAAGAAAAAAAAAACCAAAAAAACCAACAAAAAAATTGAAGAAACGGGCCCCACCGAAAAAAAAAGGACCAAAAATAATAATAATAAAAATAAAATAAGGAATGTGAAAATGGAGGAAGGTGAAAAGTAAACCAAAAATTATTTTTTATTTTTTCAATCGTACATTTTTAATCAAAATTTATTGAAAATTTTATTTTTAGCAAAACTAATCTGTATTTTTTTTCTTTATTTTTAAAAATAAAATTTTCAATAAATTTTGATTAAAAATGTATGGTTGAAAAAATAAAAAATAATTTTTGGTTTACTTTTCACCTTCCTCCATTTTCACATTCCTTATTTTATTTTTATTATTATTATTTTTGGTCCTTTTTTTTGTTGGTGGGGCCCGTTTCTTCAATTTTTTTTGTTTCAGTAACGTTTCGATCCATGCGGGTCGAGGCTTTACAATAGGTACTTCAGAATTTTAATTCTGGATCTTATATGGATATTTTTACATTTTGGAGTCAATTAATAATGACTGTTAGAGTTGTTTGATATTATTTCTTCTATCTTATTTTATGGTTGATTCGTATAAATTGCTCTACAAATAAAAAAATTAAAATTTAAAAAAATGTAAAATGACCTACGACAATGGTCAACAAAATATTGTAAAAAATAAGGATGTAATCATAGACAATAGACAAAAAGTTATTGGCAACACTAAAAAAATATTACGAAAAGGTTATTCCCAACACTCGAAAAACGTTGCAAAAACGTTATTCACAATGTTTAAAAAAAGTTGCAAAAATATTATTTGCAATGCTCAAACAACGCTACAAAAATATTATTAGCAACATTCAAAAAATGCTGCAAAAAAGTTAATTGCAATGTTCAAAAAATGTTGCAAAAATGTTATTCGCAACACTCAAAAAATGTTGCAAAATGTTATTCGCAACATTTAAAAAATGTTGCAAAAATATTATTAATAACATCTAAAAAAGTTGTTGTATCATTCTGCTCTACAACAATATCGAGATTTGCAACATACGTCCGAACGTTGCAAAAAGACCTTCGGCAACTTTTTGTGAATGTTGCAAAAAGGATGTTTTTGTTGTAGTGAGATGAGCAGGTTCAAATAAAGAATAATCGAAATTTTATCTTGATTGGAAATTAATCTCCAATGGCAAGCTTGCTCCCAAATAAAGTGCCACAACATGTGTAAATCCCTAAGGTGGTTTATTGAACAACTAGTGTATGGCACAAGAAGTTCAAATTTTATTAGATACTTGTTTTATGTTGATCCAAGAAGTTAAACCATCGTCCCTTGCTTCCCAACGGGGTGGAGCCAAGATTTTAGTTCAGTGTCGGCCAAAAAATTTTGACGCCGAATGTCTATGTTTTGGTCATGGATTTAATGATGATAAAAAAATAAAGCATTATTTCGACAATACTAAAAACGACATAATTTTTATATTATACTTTTTCTTTGCTAGTTTTTATACTTTGATATCGTTGTACAATAACTTCATTATCGAGCTTCAAAAATATATCTTTCTTCACATAAACAATTGCACTATCATTCATCGATTGATCGCCCAATCTATCCTTTACGATGCTCATTGCAGAAAAGACTCTGTCCAAGGTAGTGGTGGCAACTGATAGTGTAACGCCCCGACTCGTATGAATCGAAACATCGCTAGATTAACTGTACTTTAGCTGTAAATTAATTAGCTATATTTTTAGTGAAAGGTAATAAAGATTAAATTTTGGAATTTAATTCAAGAATTTTGTTCTTTTTTAAAAAAAAAAAATAATAACTCAATACTAAAATAAAATAATTTTAAAAATGTTTTTAGAATGGGTTCCATGTATGTAACGACTATTAACGTGAAATTTTTGGCAAAACTTTAAAGATGTTGTTATTTTAGTTTTTATCTCAAACAATAATTGACAAAATAAATTCGTTTGCATAGCTATCAACCTCGAAACTTCATCAAATTTTAATGTAAAGTAAGAAGTTCCTTATAATATGACATAGTTAAAAATTAGCTTCCATTGGCATTATATAAGGTATTGAAATATTTTTCAAAACCCAGCAGCGATCGGCTGAAAGGTAAACCAGTACAGTTCACTTAAAATGACATATAAAATTTCAAATACATCAAAATCACATGATTTCATATTTATTCAGTATCTAATCCATGAGACTATCAAATAGAATTGGTTTCATCTAGAAATTCCAAGTATCGGTTGAGTTATGAATTTTTGAACTCAAGGCAGAAGCTGAAAAACAACAACACTAGCTAGTGCAGTTTACCTTAAGTGACATATAAAATTCTACTGGCATCGGATTGATATGATTCCAAGTTTATTCAGTAGCTAACTTATGAGGCTATCTAACGCCATTGGCTTTGTATAAAAATTCCAAGTAATAAAAGAGTTATGAATTTATAAAGACGAAGTAGAAACTGAAATTTTTGAAGAGACAGCAAAACTTTAAATCGCTAACATTTTTTCGTAAATGGTGATTTTTAATGTTATTTCTATGGCACATATCTACTTTCAAATATAATATATTCATAAACAAATATTCTTAGAAGATTTCTACATATGATGTCTATAGAAATTCAAAAGTAAATAAATAAATAAATAAACGTAAACATTTCATGATTTAATTAAAATTTTCAAGTCACCGGCTTTCTCCATGGCATGTCGCATTATCATTTAACATCATCTACGCCACAAGGAAAATTCATTCAATCGATAGGAAGGAAATTAACCCATGAATTTGAAACTCAATAGATATCATCAGTGCATTTCGTTATCAAATTAGAAATTTCAAACTATAGATTCATATCGTCACACATAGATGGATTTTTGGAAAAATCCAATTAGCATAGCATTATCATGACATGTAGAGTCGAAGAATGATCATTCAGACTGTTGTAGTGCCAAAGCACCGTACTCAGAGGTATCATTTCATTCAAACATTTATCGAAAAATCATAATTTGAAAATGAAATAAACACTTGCACTCTACCCACCTTGAATTTTCTTGGATATAAAATAACCAAATGTGTAAAAGCTTTCTTCTTCACACCTTTGCTATTCCTTAAGTTTAACTCAACATGAAGTATATTTGAGAGAAAATAAGAGTAAATTTGAATTTGAGAAGAGGTGTAATGAAAAAGTGACATTCCTTTTCTTGTAACCTTTATTTTTAATGAAAAACTAAATGGGGAGGTTGTATATTCATTAAGTTTTTTAAATTTGGTCTTTAACTAAGAATTTGAAGAGTTTCTAATTCCAAAAAAATAATTCATATAAAAATCTACATGGTGATTCGAATCTGGGTTGTCCATTTGAAATACCATGTAGATGACCATTGAGGCAATCCAGTTATTTATTAAATCGTTGTAATCAAATTTACTTAAATTTAATCTCTTAAATTGTTGGACTTTTAATTAACTTTTGACTTAAGCTTTCATAATTTTAAATAGGTTGAGATTCCATAGCTCGTTTCTTAAATAGGCTGGGCTCGTAATGCTAGATTATCAAAAATAATAGTCCAATTTCATTTCATTTCTCGGGCTTCTACACCACTTACACCATAAATAAAATTTCGTCCTCGAACTTTACCTTTTGGATTGGCAAAAAGTGTCGGATATTTGTCTTTGACTTCTTTTTCTCTTTTCCAAGTAGCTTCTTCTACTCCATAATTATTCCATTGTATTTTGACTAGTTGAATCTCCTTGTTCCGTAATTTATGTACCTTTTGATCTAGTATCTTAATCGGTAATTCGTCATAAGATAAGTCTTTTTGTACTTCCAAGGATTGATAATTGACCATGTGATCAGGATCGTGTATATACTTTCTAATCATTGATATATGAAACACATTACGAATGATTGATAGTTCAGGCAACAAAGCCAGTCGATAAACCACATTCCTGACTTTGTCAAGTATTTCAAAAGGTCCAATATAATGAGGTCATAGTTTGCCTTTGTTACTAAACCTAAGTACACCTTTTATTGGTGCCACATCTAGAAAAACTTTCTCTCCAACTTCAAATTCCAAATCTTTTCTTCTAGTATCTACTTAGCTCTTTTGTCTATCTTGCACACCTATATCTTAGTACGGATCTTATCAATGACTTCAACTATTCTTTTAATGATCTCTGGTCCCAAAAATCTCTTTTCTCCAACTTCATCCCATTGAACATGTGATCTGCATCATCTACCATAGAGAGCTTCATACGGTGCCATTCCAATTGTTGCTTGGAAATTGTTATTATACGCATTTCACTAAAGGTAGATACGATTCCCAACTACCTCTTAGATCCAGAACATAGTAGCTTATCTTCCAAAGTTTGAATGCAACTGATGCGAACCCCGTAGCAACGTTGACTACGAAACCCACAACGAGATTGACGAACCCAAGAAAGCCAAATTAATCCAAAGTTTAGGATTAACCCAAAAGAAAGTCGAACCAAAAAATCCAACAAGAACGACGCTTGAAAGACCCCTTGATCACGCAATCCAAGAATTAAATCCGATTGTTTGAACGCCACAAGTTATCACTTGATAAGTTTGAAATTGTTCAATGAAGAACGATAAAGAGAAGACAATATGCCTCACTTTAATTCAATATCAATAATGTCAAAAGGTTTTTTTTAACAATTGAATGGAAACTCCTATTTATACTAAACCTAAAAACTAGGTAAAAATCACGCAAAAGTCGAGTATAATCTCCAAAATATGGAAAAGAATCAAAATCTAACAAAATATGGAAAATTGCCAAAATTGAAAAATTCGCCAAATTTTTGGCCTGTGCAGCCGCATGGTGTAAATCCATGTGGTCGCATGGTTCAACTGAAATTGCACTTTTGGTTTTCGGTATGCATGTGTATGGCCGCATGTGATTTTGCCTGTGCGGCCGCATGGTGTTGTCTTTAGCCTCTGTTTTCGTCGCTTGATAACAAATTGATCCAAGTTGATTCGGCCTTCAACCTGAACATAAAAGTTGCTCCATTTTGAGTCACGAACATGGTTCCATCAATGGTTTCTTGAACGAGCAATCCCATCGCTTGTTTCACTTGCTTTGCCCTTGATTGCGTCATTGGTCCATCATCGACTATTAATGGGTCTCGTCTCGCACTTGCCTTCGTCAGGCTCGACTCCTGGATCATATCAGGTCCTTTCAGTTTAACCATCAGATTGAGGATAATACGCCGTACTGAAATTCAATTTCATTCTCATAGCTCTTTATAAGCTCTTCCAAAACTTTGACGTAAATTTCGAATCTCTATCGGACATAATAGATATGGACACACGATGTAATCTTACAATCTCTCTAATATACAACTGCGCCAGCTAATCTGGACTAAATGTCATTTTTACTAGAAGAAAATGAGTAGACTTCATTAGACGATCCACTATTATCCATTTAGCATTGTGTCCTCTTGCTGACTTTGGAAATCCTACCACAAAGTCCATTGCGATATTCTCCCCTTCCATTCAGGTATGTCAATGGATTTAATAGCCATGCTGGTCTTTGATGTTCTACTTTAACTTATTGGCACACTATGCATTTTGCCACAAATGGGCCTATACTTCCTTTCATATTCCTCCACCAAAATATATCTCGAAGGTCTCGATACATTTTCAAACCACCAGGATGTACAGTATACGAGGTTGCATGAGCCTTCTCCATATCTCCTTTCTTAGATACACAATTTTTTCCTTTAAACATTAGTGCCTGATCAGAAGCTATTTCAAAATCCTTTCTCTTATTAATACCAATCTCGTTCTTGATCTTCTACAAGAATAGGTCTTTACCTTGTGCTTCTATGATCTAATCTCTAAGAGTGAGCAGAACAACCAAAGTTGTTAAACGAGTAGTGGCCTTTTCTTGTGTGGAATCCATTCGATTCGCAAATTTCCAAGTCTTTGATTAACTCCATCTGAGTAGTAGGTAATGATGTCAGCTGTCCCATCGACTTCCTACTGAGAGCATCGGCAACAATATTAGCCTTATCAGGATGGTAATGAATAGTATAATCATAATCATTTACTAGCTCCAACCATCATCTCTGTCTCATATTCAATTCTTTCTGTGTAAAGAAATATTTGAGACTCTTATAATTCGTGTAAATGTCAGACTTTCCTCCATATAGGCAATGGCGCCATATTTTTAATGCATGAACTACCGTTGCAAGTTTTAGATCATGTGTTGGGTAGTTCTACTTATATTGCTTTAATTGCTAAGACGCATAGGCACTCACTTTTCCATGTTACATCAGTACACATCCCAAACCTTGTTTGAAAGCATCACTATATATAACAAACCCTTCTGAGCCTTCAGGCATGGTTAACACGGGTGCGGTAATTAATCGTTGCTTAGGCTCTTAAAAACTTTGGTCACACTTATCTGTCCATTGAAATTTTACTCATTTCCTTGTCAATTGTGTCATTAGTCCTGCTATTTTGGAGAATCCATCTATAAATCTCTGATAGTACCCAGCCAATCCTAGAAAAACTTTGAACTTCACTAGCATTAGTCGGTACCTTCCAATTAGTTACTGCTTCCACCTTTACTGGATCTACTTCAATTCCTCAGGCAGTAACTAGATGACCGATGAATCCAACTCGCTCAAGCCAAAATTCACACTTTTTAAATTTGGTGTATAACTTTTGCTTGCACGGTATTTTTAGAGCTATTTTAAGATGTTCATCATGTTGATCTTTACTTTTGGATTATATTAAAATGTCGTCAATGAAAACTATGACAAATTGATCCAAAAACTGATGAAATACACAATTATTAGATCCATGAACACCATCGGAGCATTTGTCAACCTGAAAGGCATAACTATAAACTCATAATATCCATAACGAGTTCTGAAAGTTGTCTTAGGTATATCACTCACCTTAACCTTCAATTGTTGATATCCAGATCGTAATCGATCTTAGAAAATACCTTAGCCCCTTTAAATTGATCAAACAGATCATCGATTCTCAGGAGAGGATACCAATTCTTTATGGTCAAACAGTTTAACTCCCGATAGTCGATACACATCCTCATACTTCCATTTTTCTTTTTTAAGAACAACACTGGTACGCCCCATGGGGATGCACTTGGTCGAATAAAGCCACTGTCTAACAATTCTTGTAGTTGAATTTTCAAGTCCTGAAGTTCCTTTCAAGCCATTCTATATGGAGCTTTAGATACTGATGCCGTTCAGGGAACTAGATCTATTGTGAATTCCACTTGTCTATCTGGTGGAATGCCAAGTAGATCTTCTAGAAAAACATCTATAAATTATTATACCACTAGTACGTCCTCAATCTTTATTGTTGCGGGCTTTCCTTCTGGAATGTTAACTAGAAACCTTTGAGATGTTTCTTTTCTTAACATTTTCTTGGCTTGTAAGGCTGATACTAGTTGAAGATGGGGTTTGGTCTTTATTCCAAGAAAAGATAATTGTTCTTCTCCTAGTTTCTGAAAAGATACTTCCCTTTCTCTACAACGAATGGTTGTATAATTATATCTTAACCAATCTATGCCCAAAATCACATCAAAGTCTTTCATCTCTATCACATACAAGTTAATTTCAAATGTTTCTCCCTCAATTTTAAGATTCACCAACCTAGCGAACTTATGTGTGTTCAATGTTCTGCTTGAGGGGATGCTAACTTCTAGTGTACTCTCTGACTTATCATAATTAATACTAGATTTAGCAATGAAAGATGTTAATACAAAAGAGTAAGCAGCTTCTGAATCAAACAGTATATAAGCAGGTGTATCAGATATCAGTAATATACCTGCTATCACATTTGAGTTCTCTTCTGCATCCTTCTAAGTCATTGTTAAGACTTGTGATTTCCCCTTTTATTATGTTCACTGTTATCATCCTTCTTTTGCGTAAATATGAGACAATCCTTAGCAATATGCCTTAGCTTACCGCGGCGAAAACAGGCATTCTTCCTATACAAGCATTTGCCACGATGAGGCTTACCACGGTTAAGACATGGCGCTACTACAGCAACTATGGCCTTACTGGCACAAGATCTGATATTAGCCTTCTTATTTTGCCATTTACCTTTTCCTTTATCTTGACCATTCCATTTTCTCTTTCCAACTTGCCCTTTGTCTTGCTGGTTGTACAATTGATGGTGTTGCTCTGCATTTGCTTTCTAATACCAAATAGTGTGAGCTCATTCCAAAATCTCACGGTATGATGTGAAACGATGTGACATAAGAATCATGCTTAGGACTGGGTTTAACCCTTGATCAAATCTTCGAGTCTTCTTAATTTTCGTGTCCACCAGGTATGGAGCATACCTTGAGATTTGGTCGAATTTTCGCTAATAATCAGTTAGGGACATATTACCCTACTTAAGCTTAAGGAATTCGCTCTCCTTGAAATCCCTTAGAGACTGAGGAAAACACTTCTCAATCACTTCCTCCTTGAATTATTTCCAAGTTAATGCCAATTTCTGTTCCGGAGTCCTAGTTCGAGACATCGAATCCCACTAGTGACTTGCATCACCGATAAACATAAACTCCGCACATTGGACCCTTTGGACATCAGTGCAGTTTATGAGTCGAAAAATTCGTTCTAGCTTACGAAGCCATTTCTTAACTACTAGTGGACTAGATGCTCCATCGAAGGTAGGAGGCTTATGCCTTCGAAATAACTCAACTACCGAAGCATGAGTCAGAAGAGCAATAGGAGTTGGTGGTATAGGTGGAGCTGGATTCTAATTCAGCCTGCCAAGATCTTGAGCCTCTTGTAGGAGATCTGTAGAAGCCTAAGGAATAAAATGAAATTAGGCTATTATGTTGTTGTGATCTAGCACCACGAGCCTATCTCATTCAAGAAACGAGTTGTGGAAGCTCAAACCATTTAAGATTTTGAAAGCCCAAGCCATAAATTAATTAAAAGCCCAACAATTTAAGAGATCAAGTTTAAGTAAATTTGATTACAAAGATTTAATGAATAACAAGGGTAAGAAGAAGAAAGGCTTTCTATACATTTGTTCTTTGATAACCAAGAAAATTTAAGGTATTCATTAAATCTTTGTAATAAACTTTACTTAAACTTAATCTCTTAAATTGTTGGGCTTTTAATTAACTTATGGCTTGAGCTTTTATAATCTTAAATGGGTTGATTTTCCATAGCTGGTTTCTTAAATGGGTTAGGCTCATGGTGCTAGATCATTACAAAATAATAACCTAATTTCATTTTATTTCTCGAGCTTCTACAGATAGAATTAATGCTAAATTCAAAAGTTGGTAAACCAATAGATATACTTTATCTTTCTTTGTCAGAACTAACTTTTCCACAAGATCACAAAGGTCATTCAACCCTTCAAACTCTTTGTTAGAGCACATGCCAAAAATATAAGTCTCAAGTTAATCGCTAATTACAAGGACATTTACTGCAGAGAAATCTAATGAATAAAGTTCAGCAAGTTGAATCAAACTTTTTTTTGTTAAAAGAAGATAATGAATCTTTTGGACATAGATATTCATTAAGTTTGTTAAATTTGGTCTTTAACTAAAAATCTGAAAAGATTCTAAGCCCAAAAAAATAAGTCACATAAAATGTTTTATAAAAACATCTATATGGTGATTCGAACCTGGGTTGCCTATATGAAATACAATGTAGATTACTATTGAGGCAACCCAATTATTCATTAAATCTTTGTAATAAAATTTGCTTAAACTTATTCTCTTAAATTGTTGGGCTTTTAATTAACTTATGGCTTGGCTTTCATAATCTTAAATGAGATGAGTTTCCATATCTCGTTTCTTAAATGAGCTAAGCTCATGGTGCTAGATTATTACAAAATAATAGTCTAATTTCATTTTATTTCTCAGGTTTCTGCAGATAGAATCAATGCTAAAGTCAAAAGTTAGTAAACTAATGGATATACTTTATCTTTCCTTGTTAGAGCAAACTTTTCCACAAGATCACAAAGGTCGTTCAACCCTTCAAACTCTTTGTTAGAGCGCATGCCGAAAAATATAAGTCTCAAATTGATCGCTAAGTACAAGGACATCTACTGCAGAGAAATCTAATGGATAAAACTCAGCAAGTTGAATCAAACTTTTTTGTTAAAAAAAGAAGATAATGAATGTTGTGGACATAACTACACAAAAGAGTAACTCTATATTTGCTTCCAAGAAGTGACCATTCAATTCTTAAAGTTGTAAATCGATGACAGAGTAGAGCAAATATACCTGATAATGATGTAAATTTGTAGTTTTTAGAGGATTAAGCTGTTGACGACCACCAAGTGCATGGTGTACAAATATATCATGCATGTCGGGTACATCAATATAATGTTGTTGATAAAAAGAACATACTTCTTCCAAAAAGGAGTCTCGCCTTTCATCTCTCATTACTTGGAGTCGTCATTTGCACAATTTCACCAATTGCATTGTATTTACAATATCTTGATCTTTCCTTTGCAATGCTTTTGACGGTTCATTTGACATCCCCAAGACATTTCTCATCAGCTGTAGATTAAACGCAAAATCTAATGTTTGTATCGACTTCAATAATTTTGTTGCATCAGATCTTTGATCACAAAAACAAAATTCATCTTCAACAATCATTTTGAGTACATCGCTAACTAAAGAAAACGTGGCAAGTAAGCTGATCAAAGAATTATAATGTGAACCTTATCGTGTATCACTAGAACATTGAAGGGTCTTTTTTTATGAAGTCTCCGTCCACTTAAAATCTCACATTTTTCCAATGTGTCAACAATAAAGTCTGATTGCTTTTCTTGAAGAAAATCACAACGTTTAGAAGATGCTCCAATGGTATTTACCACATTACCAACAACATGATAGAAGTTCATAATAGGAATATTCCTCTTTGCTACAACTACAAGCGCTAGTTGGAATCGATGAGCAAAACAATGAATGTAAAAGGTACATGGATTCTCCTTCAAAATTAATACTTTCAAACCATTAAACTTACATTGCATATTACTTTCCCCATCATAACATTGTCCTTTCAATCTAGACAGGCTCAAGTGATATTTAAAAAAGACCTTATGAATTGCAGCCTTAAGTGATAGAGCCATGGTGCTTGCAACATGTTCAATCCCTATGAAGCGTTCATTCACATGTCCACTCTTGTCTACATAATGTAATACAATTGACATCCACTCCTTCATTGACACATCACGAGATTCATCAATTAGAATAGAAAATAGTGAATCGTCAACATCTTTGATAATAACATTGATTGTCTCAATAGCACAAGCACTTACTATATCATTAATATCTTCATTATGAGCAGCCAAAAATTGCAATAGGACTAGAAATTACTTGGATTGAAAGAATTCTTAGATTCATCATGACCCCGAAATGATTGCCCTTGTCGCAATAGAACTCAAACACAATCAATAGATGAATTAAGATGGGTAACATATGCACTTCTTACTTGTTCTAACTGTTTATAGAAAGTTGATTGAATGTGTTGCTCTTGATTCATCAAAGCTTCACACTTAATGTGAGCTTGATTATGTGCACTATCATTAAGTCCAACATGAATATGAAGTCTTTTTTTTTATCTTTCTAATATGTAAAACCTTCGCTAATGAAAGACTCTCCCACACCTTGCTTTCCAGAAATTGTTCTGAAAAGGTAACAATACAAATAATAAGCTGCATCATTTTCTACACTTTACTCTAACCAAGGACCGAACTCTTAAAACCAAGAAGGATTGAATCGTCTAGTTGTTATTCCAAATTGTCGTTTTGGAAAGTCTAATCTTAGGGCTGACAAGGATCCTTTAACATATATGCTCTTCGAATTTGATCTCAGATGTTAGCATTGTAATCCGAAATTGGTATCCTTATTCCAGGATCAATTGGAAGGTTTGTGACATCAAACTCCACATTATTCGATATCCCCTATCAACATTATCTACATTTCCTTTTGTTTGAAAGTATCTCTTCATTTGAAATTTGGATTAAAACATTTGATATCCAATTACTACTAGGAGTAGGAGTAACTTAGAATGACAAAAGAATCACAAATACTGGAAGCAACTCACAAAATTTAGTGCGATTCATAATTTCACATTATCAATTCACAGTGCAATACGCCAATACCGATATATAATATCAATTCACAGTCCAATACTCCAATTCACAATTTAACATAATCAATTCATAGTCCAATTCACAACTTCACAATGCAATATATACTATTTCCAAATTCTAAGCAACTTGAGCTCACAATCGTACATTTGCAGAGAGCTAGAGGCAACATTAAACTGGTCCACTGGAAGTTTGTGCCACTTCGAACAATTGAAGAACAAAGTGCTAATTTCATATGTTGAAAACAAAAACAAAACAAATATTATTACAATTTATACAAATTGAAGTAACAAAAAATAAGGGGAAAAAATTCAAAATCATTGATTCACTGGTAGAAATTGGGACTTCACCTTCTAGCTTCTTCTTTTGTATAAATTGTAATAATATTTATATACTCCAATAGCGGTTCGATGGCTAACATTAGCTGGAGTATAGCTAAGATAGTCTCAAAGTTGTTACTTGTGGTTTCTTATAATTGCTTCATTTCAAATTTATAGGTATTGAGGAATCTTGGAGGCAGCTTTTGAAAATAAATAGCCATGCACAAGTAGCCTAAATATACAGAGCAAAACAAGGTGTAGCCAACTTGGATAACCACATTGAAGTTATTATCCGCTAACTTTGAGTTCTGCACAGTTAACATGCTTCCAAGATAATCAGGTAATGGACTAAATAAATTTTTATCGTGAAACCTAAATAATCATATTAAAATATATTATTGAATCCAGTTGGCTTTCAAATAGACCACCTAATGAGAATGCCTCTCAATGCAATTAATTTCCCAGCATATCATGTAAAAGTATGGCTTTCACACCAACTTTAAACATATTCTGAAATTACTTTAAGCACTAAGTCATTCATAAATATAAAAAAATTTGGGATTGATTGTTGATGAAAGAAGTCACATTTATTTTCCTTATCCATGGCACTAGATGCATAATGACATTCTAAGAATTGTCAGCTAGTAAATTTAAGTAAATAACCCACCACATCATACTAAACAAAGTACAATTATATAGTAAAGCACTTTAGTGACTAGCAGCAGGGCCGGTCCTGAGGCGAGGTGGTTGAGGCCTGCGCCTCAGGCCCAAGACCCAAGGGGGCCTCATTTCCATGGCCTTTTTTTTCAATCAATCAAAGGAAGAAACCCCAAGGGGCCTCATTTTCATCGCCTCTCACCTCTCTGCTCCACCAAACCGGCAACGGCCATTGCGGCACTCATCTTCCAACTTTCTCTCCAACCATGTCTACAAAATCCAAGTAAGTGAATCTCATCTCAGGTTTTCTTGGGCTTTTTTTTTGTTTTGTCTATCTCCCGCTTTTTGGCCTTTTTTTCTTGTTGATGGGGTTCGAATTTTCATAGTTTTATGCCTTAATTCTTGATTTTTTATGTTATTTCACCCAATCCCTAGCTTTTCAGTAGCAATTTCGTAATATATCACGACACTGGATGTTTTCGTAGATATGATCTATGGGCTTTGATTTGTTTTAGGCAGACTAGTTACGATTTTCTCATTTTCATGGGTCTTCTTTATCTAAGACTCCCAAGAAAAAAAAGCATCACCGGCTACTTCTCGGGTGAGCAAGCCCAGCAGGGGAATTTCTTAATCTGAAGTTGATTCACCCTCTCTACTGCAGCTAAGTTCTTGCTTTTCAGTTGATCGGTCTCCTAGATCTGTTCCTTCAAAGCCTACACTAGACTGACGGTCTCCCAAGTTCACTACCCCACCTGATGTAAGTTTCTAGTATTTTTTTTTTTTTGTAACTTCGAATTGTATTTTCAAATTGCTTATATGGTTTTAGTAGTTGGTGATAAGAAGGAAGAATTCAAAGTGTGTTGGTAGAAAAATTGATTATTAGATAAGAGAAAAGGTGTTAGACTATCCAATTTTTAATCATCAATGAGCTAAGTCTGTGAAGTATACGCTGCATCCCTAAGAAAGGTTAGGTCGTTGGCATTTCATTGAGCAATAAATTGGCATTTCATTAGGTCATTGTATGTTTGTATTGGTGTTTGATATTAAATTTTTATTTCAGGCTTGTGAGTTGTGATGGTGGAATATTCAAGGTGCGCATTGTGTGATTCCATAATTTTAGTCAAAAATCTACGTCTCAGGTAAGTAATACTTGCTCTAACTTGTCATTGAATATATTGTAGCCTGGTCGGCTTTTATGATTGTTGTTTTACCTCTAAGTTTTAAGTTAGCAATATGTTATATGATACACCGTTGAATTTTGCATTTTTGTTTGATTTTGGGGGGCCTAATTTATGAAGCTTGCCTCGGGCCCCGAAAACCACAAGGCGGGCTCTGACTAGCAACCCAATCAAAGCATGCCTCAAATGCAAAACTTAGCAAAATGTAGTGTAGATTAATGGCAAATAGCAGTTGATATGAGTAAAAGAAAATTGTAGCCATGGCGATTAAAATGGGAATGAAAACAGAATAACTAAAAAGATTACTCCCCTTTGTATAAGTTGTTGACGTTGATTTGTATGCCATGGGAGTTGACTTGGTTCTGCATTATTCTGTCCCTTTTGAAATTCTCCAAAAAGAATCGAAGCGAGTGCAAAATTTAGCAAAATGTAGTGTAGATTAATGGCAAATAGCAGTTGATATGAGTAAAAGAAAATTGTAGCCATGGAGATTAGAATGGGAATGAAAACAGTATAACTAAAAAGATCACTCCCCTTTGCATAAGTTGTTGACGTTGATTTGTATGCCATGGGAGTTGACTTGGTTCTACATTACTCTGTCCCTTTTGAAATTCTCCAAAAAGAATCGAAGCAGGAGCTCGAAACATGCAATAAGTTAGATGATCAATATCCCAAACACTTTACAAAAGTAAATTATTGGAGCTCAACTTCTCATGACCCAAGAGCTAAGCCCAAGTGAGATCTTCAAGCACTTTATTGTGAATTATTAGGTCGGAAATTGAAGAAAGAAAAGCCCAGTCACTCAATGGGACAGCCCGGTCCAAACAGGAAGGCAGTCAATGGCGCGTGAACCAGCCAAAAATCTGAAGAAATTTTTGAGTTGCAAAATAGCTGGAAGAAGGACCAAATTACTTACAAAAATCCTGTTGTATGTGTCAGGGAAAAGTCTGCAAATAGAGGTTATACAAATTATCCCTATTTAAACGCGCTACATAGAGTCTTGTATCCACCAAATTAATGCAGACAGAAAACCGGATAGAAGTACAGGGTTATCCTGTAGCGAATTTCAAGACTGTAGAATTACCAGAGATTTAACTCTCAATGGCAGTCATCGGAGCCCATTAGATGCAACCGTTGTTTCAATGAGGGTCATTGAACTTAAATGTTTTTAGGACATTTCATCGATTTGGTCATTTGTGCCTCTAAAATGTTCTTTACTTATAACACAACATTCCATAAGATTTGGTCCTAATTTCCCTGTTAGAAAATGCCATTACCCACACCTAATAGCTTCATCTTGGCCAAAGCTTCGTCATTGGCATATGTTGAAAGCTCTACATAAATGGGTCTTCATTTTGAAGAGAATGAACTCAAAGAGATTTTGAATTTTGTTGAGTAGGCAAAAGAAGAATTCAGACTCCACTACAAGAATTTTGAGAGTTTTTACCGTATGTTTATTAAAATTTCGCTGTTGTTTTTACCTAAATTCAATGATTAATTCTGAATCATGAACTTCTAGACTTTTGGATCACGAACTTCCATCATTTTAATTTCAAGATCTTGATGCTTCAAACCTTCAGGTCTTCTATGGTATTCTCCAAAGTCAATATTACATCGGTGGGTGGGCGCCTTCTTTTAATTAAATCAAGAAATTAATTCTTGAACTAGACAATCGATAAACGCAAGAAAAATAGTTTTTTCTCTCTTTTTTTCTCCTTTCAAATTTGAACATTATGAAATTATGTATTATGATTGTTATACAAATTCATAGGATGTTTAGGTTCTATCTAGTCTCTATTTATAGAGATAGAATAATTACAATCTTTGTATAATAATAATTCCACATACGAATAAAAATTCTAATTAAAATTCAAGTTGGAGTTTTAATTAAAGTCCAAATCTAATTAGTTTACATTTAATTATCTGTGTAGACCTACAATTATAATTGCGTTTACAACTTTCATAGTAATTACATTTACGTAGAAAACTTTATCGTAATTACAATTAAGCTCAAAACTATTATAATTGCCATAATTAAATTCAAATACTTGATAAAGGTACCACAAGGACTTGATCGGATATATATTATCCAAATTCCAAATAATTAGATCATATCTAGTCAACCCTAGATTACCAAATCTAATTATTAGTCTTCCTTTACCTTTTCTACTAAAGGTAAAAAACTGAACTTTTGGAATATATAAGATCATAGAAGCCAATAAATCTATATTATTTTCCTAAATTGTCGTATATGCATTTTATCTCCAACCGAGATCTAATAATTAGGTACGAGCATAAATGACTATTTTGCCCTTCTAATTATTCTCACTAATTTAAGTATCATTTCTTCAACAGTCCTGTGAACTAATTATAGATGTTGAAGTTTAGTCGTCGCTAAATACTGAACTCAAATTTTAACCGTTCAACAGAACATATATAAGTAGTCACTCTACCTATTTTTTGGGTGACAGTTCCTGACTCGAATTCTTGTTCTATATTCTGCTTATTCTCAAGCTTCCAATTCATCGAAATATTTGACCAATCAAACTGATCTCGTCCATTGATAAATCAAAGAATCATTAAAATCATGAAAAGATATATATAATCCTGTCAAGAGATTTAGATGAAATACACAGTGGTCAAGTGGAATTTTCTTCTCTGCACGATCATGCTATAAAATTAGATCTTACATGCGGTCCATTTTCAATATATTTCAAGTGTACTAATGTCAACCTTAACTATTTCTGTGATAAGGATAAATCAAAATCTTGAATAGTTGTAAGGCCTGACCCGCTGTTATGAAAGCGTCACTCAAATAATTGTACCTTACCTTTAGACTTAGAAATTATTTAAAATGATAATTTAATTTAAGTATTTAAGTTAAAAAAAATTCCTTAAGAACTATATATATATATATATATATATTGAAATAACTACCAATGAATTTTCCATTAAAATCTAATTTTAAATAGTAATATAATATTAACATAATTCTAAAGACATTTATTAAAGAAGAAAAAAGTTGAGCAAATCCATGCATATGCCTATTGTATTACGTGAATAATGTCAAGTCCATATCTACCAAACAAATAAAAAGGTATGATAGTTTCCCATGTGTGAACTACTTTAGGAAGTAAGAAAGAGAATAATCTGTTTTGATTTCTCATTTTCGCACATTAAGTTTTAAAATAAACTCATTTGCATAGATATCAACGTTGAAATTTCATAAAATTTTAATAAAAAGTAGGGAACATCTTATAATATGACATATTCAAAATTTGGCTTCAATCATAATCATATGAGGCGTTAAAGTATTTCTTAAAATCCTGCAACACTAAATAGACAAGCTGTTTTCTTTTTCTATCTCTAGGGTAAGTGTCAAAATAAATTCGTTTGCCTAGCTATCGACCTCGAAACTTCATCAAATTTTAATGTAAAGTAGAAAACTCCTTATAATATGACATAATAAAAAATTAGCTTTCATCGGCATCATATAAGGTATTAAAATATTTTTCAAAATCCAGTAGCAACCCGATTGAAAGGTAACCCGGTGCAGTTCACTTAAAATGATATATAAATTTCCACATAAAATTTCACATACATCAAAACCACATGATTTTAAACTTATTCAGTAGCTAATCCATGAGACTATCAAATCCAGTTGGTTTCGTCCATAAATTCCAAGTACCGGTCGAGTTATGAAATTTTGAAGTCAAGGCAAAAGCTGGAAAACAGCAACCCTAGCCAGTGTAGTTTACCTTAAGTGACATATAAAATTCTACCGACATTGGATGGACACGATTTCAAGTTTATTAAGTAGCTAACTTATGTGGTTATCTAGCGCCATTGGTTTTGTCTAAAAATTCCAAGCAACAAGTGAGCCATGAATTTTTAAAGTTAAGACAGAAACTGAAATTTTT
>NW_019249209.1:44056-52758 GCF_002742605.1 Olea europaea var. sylvestris
ATGGGCTAGGTTCGTGGTGCTAGATCATCATAAAATAATAGCCTAATTTCATTTTATTTCTCAGGCTTCTATATCCATTACACTTTAAACAAAATTTCGTCCTCGAATTTTACCTTATGGATCGGCAAAGAATATCGGATATTTGTCTTTGACTTCTTCTTCTTTTTCCCAAGTAGCTTTTTCTACTCTATGATTGTTTCATTACATTTTGACCAGTTGAATTTCCTTGTTCCGTAATTAATGTACATTTCGATCTAGTACTTTAATCGGTAATTCCTCATAAGATAAATTTTTCTATACTTCCAAAGATTGATAATTGACCATGTGATCAGGATCATGCATACACTTTTTGATCATAGATATATGAAACACATTGTGAATTGCTGATAGTTCAGGTGGCAAAGCTAATCGATAAGCCACATTTTCGACCGTGTCAAGTATTTCAAAAGGTCCGATATAATGAGGCCGTAGTTTGCCTTTCTTGCCGAACCTAAGTACACCTTTACTGGTACCACTTTTAGAAAAACCTTCTCTCCCATTTAGAATTCCAAGTCTCTTCTTCTGGTATCTACATAGCTCTTTTGTCTATCTTTTGCAACCTTTATCTTGGTACGGATCTTATTAATGGCCTCCACTATCCTTTCAATGATCTCTGGTCCGAAAATTCTCTTTTCTTTGATTTCATCCCAATGAACAGGCGATATGCATCTTCTACTGTATAGACTTCATACGGTGCCATTCCAATAGTTGCTTGAAAACTATTATTATTTGCAAATTTCACCAAAGATAGATACATTTCCCAACTACCTCCTAGATCCAAAACATAGGCTCTTAGCATATCTTCCAAAGTTTGAATGGTCCTTTTAGATTGACCATCGGATTGCGGGTGATACGCTGTACTGAAATGCAATTTCGTTCCCATAGCTCCTTGTAAGCTCTTCCAAAACTTTGATGTAAATCTCAGATCTTTATCGGACACAATAGATTCAGGGACACCATGCAATCTTACAATCTCTCTAATATACAACTGCGCTAACTGATCTAGACTGAATGTCATTTTACAGGAATAAAATGAGCGGACTTTGTTAGACGATCCACTATTATCCATATAGCAATGTGTCCTCTTGTTGACTTTGAAAATCCAACCACAAAGTCCATTGTGATATTCTCCCACTTCCATTTAGGCGTGTTTAATGAATTTAACAACTTTGTTGGTCTTTGATGTTCTGCTTTAACTTATTGACACACTAAGCATTTTCCCACAAGTAAGCCTATACTTCTTTTCATATTCCTCAACCAAAATGTATCTTGAAGGTCTCGATACATTTTTCGTTCCACCGGAATGTGCAGTGTATGGGATAGAATGAGTCTTTTCTTTAAATTTATTCAGTTGCTAATCCATGAGACTATCAAATCCAATTGGTTTCGTCCATAAATTCCAAATAACGGTCGAGTTATGAATTTTTGAAATCAAGGCAGAAGCTGGAAAATAGCAACACTACCAGTGTAGTTTACCTTATGAATTTTTGAAATCAAGGCAAAAGCTGGAAAATAGCAACACTACCAGTGTAGTTTACCTTAGTGACATATAAAATTCTACCGACATTGGATTGACACGATTTCAATTTTGTTAAGTAGCTAACTTATGTGGTTATACAGTGCCATTGGTTCTGTCTAAAAATTCCAAGTAACGAGTGAGCTATGAATTTTTAAAGTCAATACGAAAACTTAATTTTTTAAAAGACAGCAATATTTTAATTTGCTAACACTTCTTTTTTTCTTTCTTTTTATAAATGGTGTTTTGTAAATTAATTTCTATAACACATATCTACTTTTAAACATAACTTATTCATGAAAAAATATTTTTATAATAGTTCCACATATGACATCCAGAGAAATCCATATAAAAAGAAACAAACGTACATATTTCATGACCGAATTAAAATTATTAAATCACCGGCTTCCTTTATCGCATGTTGCATAATCCTCTAACATCATCCATGCCCAAAGGAAATTCATTCAACTTGTAGGAAGGAAATTAACCCATGAGTTTGAAACTCAATAGATGTATTTCGTTATCAAATTAGAAATTTCAAACTATAGATTCATATGGTCGTATGTAGATGGATTTTCGGTAAAATTCAGTTACTATAGCATTATCATAACACATAGAGCCAAGAATGATCATTCAAACTATTGTAGTGCCAAAACACCATACCGAGAGGTACCATTTCATTCAAACATTTATCGAAAAATTATAATTTGAAATAAACACTTGCACCTCTACCTACATCAAATTTTCTTAGATATAAAAGAACAAAATGTGTAGAAAACATTTCTTCTTCTCACTCTTGTTATTTCCTTAACTAGATATGAAATATATTTTTTGAGAGAAAATAAGAGTAAATTTGGATTTGATGAGGAGTGCAGTGAAAAGTGACTTTCCTCTTCTTGTAACCTTCTTTTTTAATGAAAAACTAAATGAAGGTGTTGTATTATTATTAAATTTGATAAATTTGATATTTAACTAAGAATTTGAAGAGTTTGTAAACCATGAAAAAATAATTCACATACAAAATTGTATAAAAACATCTACATGGTGATACGAGCTTGGATTGTCTATATGAAATACCATGTAGATGACCATTGAGGCAACCTAGTTATTCATTAATTTTTTGTAATCAAATTTGCTTAAATATAATATCTTAAATTGTTGGGCTTTTAATTGACTTATGTTTTGGGCTTTCATAATCTTAAATAGGTTGAGCTTTCATAGCTCGTTTCTTAAATTGGTTAGGCTCGTGGTGCTAGACCATCACAAAATAATAGCCTGATTTCATTTTATTTCTAAGGCTTCTACAATAGTGATCGATGAACACTACAACCTTTTCATTACAAGGTGTCAACGCTTATGCATTGATTACAAACAAATTATTTACAAGTTATGCTACATTGTACTTCCAACACAAGTACCCAACTTATATTATCACAAATGATCATAGGCACTTTAATTCGCATGCTCAATATAAATAAATGCAGTAAATAAATAAAATCACTATTTATTTATTATAAATTATTATTTTACCATGAAAAACATATTATACGGGCACACAACCTAACAAAACACATTTAAAGGAAGTTTGAGGATAAATTTCCACTTCTTGCTTTTGATTATTCCTGGTCACCCCTAACTCAAATATCACAAATTTGATGGTGATAGCAGCCATTTTAGATGAAGATGCGAGAGTTGTTTGTATTTCCTTGCTGATAATTCTTTCTATTGTTCATCTCGATGGCTGTTTCTTCAATACATATGTCGAATAAAAGCCTAAGAAATTTCTCTGTGTTTTTGGAAACTCCCATTCTAGTAGCTCTCTTTTCTTCATTATTGATTGCTATCTTTACTATTTCTCATAGAAAATCATTTTAAAAAATTTCAATTCCAGTGGCCTTTTAATGCAGTAGAACATGGTTAATATATCGATTTTTTACAATCGGCGCCAATCTGTTGACTTCAAAAAATACATCGACTGAATCTCAACCACATCCTCTCCACGTGGATATCACCTAAAGATTGGAATACCCCATTAGGAGGCAAAGGCCGTCGTTCAAGAAAAAGGTTTAGTGACCATTTACACTCTGACAGTTAATCAACGGTTGTACAAGAGATAAATGAGTGCAAGAGATGGGAAGAGAGAATTGGCAAGAGTTAGAATAACATACATTAATTGTGAAACGAATCACATATATATAGAAGTAGAAATGGGTTCAGTGGGTCAGATCTAATCTTTAGCCTAAAATATTTTTCTTGATTAAATAGGTCCAATTCAATTGAATAGTCGTTGTTACACCGACATATATGAAGCCTCCTTCGTCTGAGCATACCACGTAAGTTATAAGTGTAAAAAATAATATATTATTTACTTATGACAAGGTTTTAATAAGAGAAATAAAGAGGCGATAGCCTATTGTTCTAAATATTTTGAAATTTAAATAACTTTATGTAATTACAAATAAGATGGAATGCGTGGAATTATGTTCAAATGACACTTAAAACAAAGAGTGAATTGTATTAGACATTTATATTAGATTGTGTTGACCTTGTCTTTTGTAAGGACGACGTGGACAACAAATGCCATATCCACTCGCGTACACATAAGCAGATTACAACACATGATCATGAGTTACTGGCCAACGGTACTCAAAAGCGTGAATATAGGGAAAACTCAACGTCATGAGTCAAATACATTCGGATTCCAAAAATAGGTTCATGAAATGATTGAATTATCAAGAAAATCGAGTTCACACCTTCTATGTTTGTCATTTGATATTTCACTGAAGTGAAGGCAATTCGACTTCTACCGGGCTTGTAGCCTCGGCACCATAAGTTTGATAGTTTTGTTCACAGCCTTGACCTACCTATTGGCTTGAGGATAATGAGGTGTGGAAAATTATTTCTTGATCCTCAGTTACACGCATAGGTCCTAAACCTTCTTGTTATCAAGCTGTATCTCATTATCTGATACAATTGAACTGAAAATTTCAAACCGGCATATGGTGTTCTTCAATAGGAACTTGGAGGTGTTTGCCTCCGTGATTTTTGCCAAAGGGTCGACGACCCACTTCGTGAAATAGTCTATGGAAATTATAACAAAATTTGCACATTCTCTACCTTTGGACAGGGAAACTATAAGGCTCATTCTCCACTTAGCAAAGGGCCAAGGGCTAGATACTCCAGTTAATTCCTAGGACGGTTGCCTTTGAATAGAGGAGAAACATTGGCATTTAACATTTTTTCGCACATACTGAATGGCATCTTTTTAATTAAATAATCTCGCCCGATAATTGTGGAATCAGAGTTTAATTATTTAATTGTTCCGATCCATTTGTCAAAAAGAGTTTAGACGACCTTAATTGCTAGATTCTTGAAACGTATTTGCATATAATATTAGATATTATATTAGCCTACATTTATGTGATGAATGTATTATTAGTGGACGATTATGGACTCGAACATATGGATATGTTGAATGGTTGATTTTTAGTTTTGTCGTTTTGTGGGCTTGCGAGCTCTTAATTGTTTTGGGTCTGTGAGCCCGTTATTATTGTTATTATTATTGGTCTGCGAGCTCTTAATCATTTTGGACCTGCAAGTCCGTTATTGTTATTGTCACTATGGGCCTGGAAGTCCAATTTCATTTAGTCCTACGTGCCAACTAGAATAGGGTACAGGTCGCAGCTGGACTAATTGAAGAAACAAGAAGAGGAGGAGATCATGGAGATGGTGCATTAATACTGATCAATGCTACACCTCCTAGGAATTGACCAACTAGTTTTCCTTATGGCTCGGGAAGACTAGATAGTAAAAGTCTATAATCATCCACACTATTATATTATGTTATATATATGTTCATTTGCATGGTAGATGTATTATAAAATATTTATGATTGTTACGATGAGATTTTTGAATGCAAAAACCCTCAATAAAATATTAAGTCACATTTATAATCGCCTTCCATCATTATAGTGAAAAATTAGAGTCCCAAATAGTCTCAACTTGTTGAGTACACTCAAGGCTGGTCTATTAGAAATATATTTGACACTATGAAATATTTGATATTTCTTAATAACGGGTTTGACTTAACTAAAATTTATCTTTTGTTGAGTACACTCAAGGAGATAAATTTTAGAGGTATATTAAGCTAACATATAAGATGTGTGAAGACAAAGAGTTGTCAGTTTAACGATCTAGGAGTTGCATGGAGATACAATTGATAATAGTATTTACCCAAATATTATATTAAGGCTTGTTGAGTACACTCAAGATCTTGGTATAACAGATGGGATCTCAGTCCACTGGGAGTCAAGTATGGATTCCATAAATTTATGTGAGAGGGTCATAAATTTGAATTAAATAATGAGAGTACAATTAATTTAATAAAAGTTCATGTTAAATTAATTAATGGATTTTATATATAATTCTTTTCTTTTTCGTCATTTATATTTATTGAATCATGAGTAACCATGTATATTTGAGAGACATACTGGATGCCAACAACCAATCTTATTGATTAGCACTGCAATTTGAGAATTGTTCTCATACATGAGAAAATTGGTTACATCCTTGAGTAGCCCTTTCCAAAAACACCTGCTGATGACTCGATTAAGGAAGATGTGGCTACTGTAATAGACACAATGATGACGATAGTACTGTACATATGTAATGCTTACAACTATGTCACCCGAGTTACAAAAACGACTTGAGTATAGATGCTAAAGCATTATTTTTCATTTCAAAGAGTTTTATGATAATAATCATTTATGGAAGGATATGAGACTTCCAAGCAACTATACCGATGCAAAATGACAGATGAATCTTCGGTCAGTGCTTGTGTACTAAAAATGATTGGCATTGAGAAGTAGTCTCAATTTGGTTCAATCATGAACTATGAACTAAGTATTGACTTAGTTTTGCATTCTCTGTCATAGAGTTATTCATACTAATTATGAATTATGGTATGAATAAGCTCAAATGCATACTGATTAAGTTGCTTAGTCTACTTAAGACTGTTAGACCCGATATCAAAGTTAGTAATGGGCAAATCATTGATTCCTTTAAGGGTGTTAAGATGAAATCTAAAGGAGCTTTGGAAAAACATCCAATATGGTTAAGACAGTCTAAGCGAAGGACAATACCAAATTTAATGAAACGTGTTTTCATTATAGAATGAAAGGTCATTGGAAGAAGTATTGCAAGGCTTACATCTTCTTCACGAGTTTCTTAGGTATTTGATACCAGGTGTGAATCTCATATTTATAAAAATATGGAGAAACTAGATAGAAGTAGACCACTGTAAAAGGGAGAAGTTGACCTACACACTGAAGATGAGCAAAGGTTGCTGCATTGCCTATAGGAATATACTTCTTGTCATTGCCTTTTGGTTTAGCATTGGAATTAGAGAAATGTCGCTTTACCCACCATAACTGGAACATTAAAATGAATTTCGTGTTCGGGCATGAACTATTTTAATGCTAAGGACAATTGTTGTTCTTGTTTATCTTGATAAAGATTCTAATGGTTATGATAAATTACAAAATAACGTTTATATTCTTTAATAAGGATTCTATAATGAGTATAGAAATTATAAGGCATAAATGCAATAATCTAATTATTACATAAATCTGGCATGGTAGACTTTTTCATATAGATGAAATCCAATATTACATAGAGATGTGTATATGGAGTCAATTGATTTTGAATTATTTGACAAGTGCATATCATGCCTATTAGGTACAATGACCAAATCTCCTTTTATTTGAAAGGGAGAAATGTCTGCATAAATATTTGCATAATACATTGTGATGTATATGGACCTATGTCAATTAATGTCAGATGAGGATTCTCTTATGTCATCAACTATCATGTATGCTTGATGGAATTCAAGCATGAAGTTCTTGAAAGGTTCAAAGGATTCAATCTAGAAATAGAGAAACAAATAGGTAAAGATATCCACACGTTAAGATCTGATCAAGATGGGAATATCTTAAAGATTAAAATCTGGATTATCTAAGAGAGAATGAGATTCTCTTGTAGTGGACTCTGCCATATACACTGCAGCTTAGTGGTGTATTTGAAAGGAGGATTCGTTAACTATTAGATATAGTGCGATTAATAACAAGCCATGCAAATCTCCCAAAATCATTTTAGGGTCATTCACTAATTGCAATGTGCAGCATACTAAATCACGTCACATCTAAATTGGTTAACAGAACTCCGTACGAGTTATGGAAAGGCAATAGTCCTAATTTATTTTATATGAAACTTTGGGGCCATAACGCTTATTTGAAGCGCAAAGTTTAACACTAAATTTGATAAATACATATTTGCGGGACATTCAAAGCAGATATTTGAATATAAATTTTGTTATCGTGATGAAAATCTTCGTCTCACAATATATATTCTTCTTAGAGAAAATGTTTACTCTAAGAAAGGACAGTAGGAGCAAAATAGAACATGAAAGAGTTCAAGAGTCCACAGGATATAGTTAACCAAGTAGATGAATTCGAGTTTGATCCCATATTTGATATGGGACATACTCTTGATCAGGAAGTAGAGACTCCTGAGGACATGACAACTCTATTTAAATCTAGTAGGATCATTCGACCTTGAAGAAGGTGCAAATCCACGATTACTAATGAGGAATTACTGATCCAAGATGATGAACTTACTAATTGCACAAAAATAAAGTCAAGTATTGACTTAAAAGATATAGCAAGAGGCCATAAAACTCGAGATGAACTCGACGTATGTGAACAAGGTTTGAACCTTGGTCGATCCTCCTGATGGGATAAAACCCATAGGTTATAAATGGTTTACAATAAAAGGTTGACATGGATGAGAATATCCATACATCAAAGCAAGGCTAGTAGCAAAAGGTAACAAACAAAGACAATGTGTTGACTTTGATGAAACCTTTTGCCGTAGCCATGCTCAGGTCCATTCAAATTTTGATTGCAATCGATGCATACCATGACTACGAGTTAAAACAAATCTCTTGGATCTGAAACCTTCAATTTGATGGAAAAATTAAAATGTTTGATCTTATCAAATATGAAGACAAATTGTGAGTTTACAAGAAGATGGTGGAAGCATTGTCACATTCCTAATATTATAGAAAACGACATCCCTATATTTCAGTTGT
>NW_019249209.1:57851-60400 GCF_002742605.1 Olea europaea var. sylvestris
AAAGCTAATCTGATTTCAATTTGTGAGAAAACACGAGTGGAATTAAGTGAATCATTCTTTGAGTAAAACATGTAAGGGAGTGTGTGAGGTCAATTTTTTTTTTCCAATTTTGTTTGCAGCAAACATGTCAGACAACAAGAACGTAAATACTTTCGGAGACGTATCGGGAAAGGTCGATCTGAAGTTTTTCATGGAAGCTTTGATGGGTGAGATGTGGAGATTGTTGAGAGTAGAGATGGAGCAGGTTCATGATTGGGTAGATCAGGTCGAGAAAGCACGAGTAGGGCAGCCACAAAATCCTCTTAATGTGCGAAGAAGAAGAAGAATTCAACCTAGAGAGGTGAGAGTTGAAGATAGTGCTATGGGGACAATTTTGGTGAAGAAGATGATCAGAATTCGGTTTTTAAACAATAAAAGGTATGGTGGTCGGGGTAGAGAGGCCAGAAATCAGAAAGATAATAACTTGGGTAGTATTAAGATGAAGATTCCATCGTTTCAAGGCAAAAACGATCCTGAAGCTTACCTTGAATGGGAAAAAAAGATGGAATTAGTATTTGATTGTCATAATAATTCCTAGCTTAAAAAGGTTAAACTTGTTGCCATTGAATTTTTTGACCATGTGATTATTTGGTGGGACAACTAGTGTTAAACCGAAGAAGAAATAGAGAGCGCCAGTAGAGACTTGGGAGGAGTGAAAACTGCAATGAGGAGGTGATTTGTTCCAAGCTATTACTATCATAAGTTGTACCAAAAATTGCAAAGTCTTACACAAGGTAATCGGAGTGTGGAGGATTATTATAAGGAATTGAAAATCGCTATGATTTGAATAAATGTAGAGGACTGAGAGGCTACAATAGCTAGATTCTTGGTTGGTTTGAATCGTGAAATCGCTAATTTGGTGGAACGGCAACATTATATGGAGTTGGAAAATATGGTTCACATGGCTATTAAAATTGAGAACTAACTCAAAAGGAAACAACACATGACAATATCCTAACTCGGTTTCATCTTGGAAGCCAAATTTTGTGAAGAAAGAGGAGAAACAAGCCATGGTCAATCCCAGAAGCAAGCAAAAGCAAGGAATAACCATCCATGGAAATCAATATAAACCTGATTCTTCTACCACTTGAAATCGTGATATTAAGTGTTTTAAATGCCAAGACGGGGGTCACATAGCGAGCCAACGTTCAAACAAAAGAGTTATGGTATTATGAGATGATGGTGAAGTTGAGACTGAGTGTGAAGAAGACACCGAATCTACGCCACCATTGGAGGATGTGGGTGATGAAGAATACGCTACCCAAGGAGAATTGTTGGTTGCATATAGAGCTTTAAGTGTGCAGGTCACGGAAGATGATGAAGTGCAGTAAGAAAACATATTTCATATTAGATGCCATGTGCAAAATAAGGTACGTTGTGTGATTGCTGATGGAGAAAGATGTACTAACGTTGCTAACACTACAATGGTTGATAAATTAAGGCTACCTACAATTAAACATTCTCGGCCTTACAAGTTGCAATGGTTCAATGATAGTATTGAAGTGGGGGTGAACAAACAGGTGTTAAATTCTTTTCGCATTGGAAATTTTGAAGATGAAGTTTTGTGTGATGTAGTTTGATCGGAGTGTTAAGCATGATGGCTTCACCAACAAATACTTGTTTGTGCTTAATCAAAGAATGATCACTCTAGTTCTTTTGACACCAAGCTAGGTTTATGAAGATCAAGTGAGGTTACAAAAAGAGGTTGATCAAAAGAAAGAGAGTGAGAAAAAGAAAACAAGTGAAAACTAAAAGAAAGAAACAAGAGAGGACAAGAAAATTCAGAGAGCAGATTCGGCCATTTAGAGAGAAACAACTTTCTACGCAAGAGCAAGTAAAATAAAAAGAGCAATGTTTTGGAATCAGTCAATGATTGCATTTTTGTATAAAGAGGAAGTGAACACTAACAAGCTTGACACATCTTTGCCTAGTTCCATTGTTTCTCTTTTGCAAGAGTTTGATGATGTCTTCCCCAAAGTGATTCTACGTGGTTTACCCCCTATTCGAGGGTTTGAACATCAAATCGATTTTGTGCCCAGTATTTCCATTCCAAACTGACCAACTTATCGAAGTAATCCAGAAGAGACAAATGAACTACAAAGCTAGGTTAGTGAATTGATGGAGAAGGGATATGTGAGTGCAAGCATGAGTCCGTTCGTCATTCTGGTGATTTTGGTTCCTAAGAAGGATGGGACGTGGAGAATGTGCATTGACTGTTCGCTTAGATGACATCTTAGATGAATTGTAGGTGCTTAAGTATTTTCTAATATTGATTTAAAGAGTAGGTACCATCAAATAAGGATAAAAGAGGCGATGAGTGGAAAACTGCTTTTAAAAAAAACGTGATTTGTATGAGTGGTTAGTTAAACCATTTGGATTAACTAATGCAGTAAGCACCTTCATGCGATTAATGAACCATGTTTTGCATACTTTCATAGGCAGATTTGTTGTCTATTCTGATGATATACTCATTTATAGCAAAAACTTGGATGATCATGTTGTACATTTAA
>NW_019249210.1:0-1348 GCF_002742605.1 Olea europaea var. sylvestris
GTTTCCCCCGGCGCGATTTTTGTTACCCATCAACCTGCAGAATTTTAGCCCATTCCGACACCGTCGCGAAAAATGATGAAATTGCCCCCGGTGCAATTTTTGCTTCCAATCAACCGCCAAATTTCAGGCCATTCCGACACTGTTGCGAAAATTGTGGAAATTGTCCCCGACGCGATTTTTGTATTCGATCAACCGGTAAAATTTATAGTCCATTCTGACACCGGCGGAGCGATTTTTGTTTCCGATCAACCAGTCAAATTTTAGCCCATTTCGACACCGTCGCGAAAATTGACGAAATTGCCCCCGGCGCGATTTTTGTTTCCGATCAACCAGCGAAATTTCAGCCCATTCCGACACCGTCGCGAAAAATGACGAAATTGCCCTTGGCGCGATTTTTGTTTCCGATCGACCTGTCAAATTTTATCCCATTCCGACACCGTCGCAAAAAAAGGCGATATTGCCCCCGGCGCGATTTTTTTTCCAGTCAACCAGCCAAATTTCTGCCCATTCCCACACCGTCGCGAAAAATGATGAAATTGCCCCCGGCGCGATTTTTGTTTCCAGTCAACCCGCAAAATTTCAGCCCTTTTTGACACCATCGCGAAAAATGAAGAAGTTTCCCCTGGCGCGATTTTTGTTACCCATCAACCTGCAGAATTTTAGCCCATTCCGACACCGTAGCGAAAAATGACGAAATTGCCCCCGGTGCAATTTTTGCTTCCAATCAACCGTCAAATTTCAGGGCATTCCGACACTGTTACGAAAAATGAGGAAATTGTCCCCGACGTGATTTTTGTATTCGATCAACCGGTCAAATTTTAGCCCATTCCGACACCGACGGAGCGATTTTTGTTTCCGATCAACCAGTCAAATTTTAGCCCATTTCGACACTGTCGCGAAAATAGACGAAATTGCCCCAGCGCGATTTTTGTTTCCGATCAACCAGTCAAATTTCAGCCCATTCCGACACCGTCGCGAAAAATGACGAAATTGCCCTTGGCGCGATTTTTGTTTCCGATCGACCTGTTAAATTTTATCCCATTCCGACACCGTCGCGAAAAAAGGCGAAATTGCCCCCGGCCCGATTTTTGTTTCCAGTCAACCAGCCAAATTTTTGCCCATTCCGACACCGTCGCGAAAATTGACGAAATTGCCCCCGGCGCGATTTTGTTTCCAGTCAACCCGCAAAATATCAGCCCTTTCCGACACCATCGCGAAAAATGAAGAAGTTTCCCCCAGCGCGATTTTTGTTACCCATCAACCTACAGAATTTTAGCCCATTCCGACACCGTAGCGAAAAATGACGAAATTGCCCCCGGTGCAATTTTTGCTTCCAATCAACCGTCAA
>NW_019249211.1:0-1348 GCF_002742605.1 Olea europaea var. sylvestris
TTTCACATAAGTTTGGTTCATTGGAGGCTTTCCAATCAAATTTGACTAAAATTTCACCTGGGTTTCATCCATGGGCTTGTATCAAATCAAATTTGTCAAAAATTTCATGCTGATTTTTTCGTTGACGTGTTTCAAATCAAATTTGACTAAAATTTCGCCTGGATTTAGTTCATTGATGTGTATCAAATAAAATTTGACAAAAATTTCATCTGAATTTTTTCCTTGGCGAGTCCCCAATCAAATTATACTAAAATTTCCTATGGGTGTGGTTTATTGGCGCGTTTCCTTTAAAATTTAACTAAAAAATTTCACCATAATTTAGTTCATTGGCATGTTTCTAATTAGATTTGAATAAAATTTCACCAGAATTTTGTTTCTTCATGCATTTCTAATCGAATTTGACTAAAATTTCATCTGGATTTTGTTTATTGACGCGCTTCAATTTTGTTCATTGGAGCATTTCCAATCAAATTTAACTAAAATTTCACATGGGTTTCATTCATGTGCTTGTATCAAATCAAATTTGACTAAAATTTCCCCGAGATTTCGTTCATTGATGTGTATCAAATAAAATTTCACTAAAGTTTCATCTGAATTTTGTTCGTTGGAAAGTCTCCATTCAAATTTTACTAAAATTTCCTATGGGTTGTGTTCATTGAGGGGTTTCCATTAAAATTTAACTAAAAGTTCACCAAGATTTAGTTCATTGGCATATTTCTAATCAAATTTGATTAAAATTTCATCAGAATTTTGTTCGTTCATGCATTTCTAATCGAATTTGACTAAAATTTCATTTGGATTTTGTTCATTGGTGCATTTCCAAAGAAATTTGACTAGAATTTTACACGATTTTGGTTCATTGGCACAATTAGAATCAAATTTTACTAAACTTTCAAGCGAATTTTTTTATTGGCACGTTTTCATTTAAATTTGAGTAAAATTTCACATGAATTTTGTTCATTAGAACATTTTCAATCAAATTTGACTAAACTTTTACCTGGGTTTCGTTCATGGGCTTGTATCAAATCAAATTTATCAAAAATTTCATGCTGATTTTTTCGTTAACGCGTTTCAAATCAAATTTGACTAAAATTTTGCCTTGATTTCGTTCATTGACGTGTATCAAATAAAATTTGACAAAAATTTCATCTAAATTCTTTTTGTTGGCGAGTCTCCAATCAAATTTTACTAAAATTTCCTATGGGTTTGGTTTATTGGTGTTTCCATTAAAATTTAACTAAAAAGGTTTCACCGAAATTTAGTTAATTGGCGTGTTTCTAATCAAATTTAACTAAAATTTCAACAAAATTTTGTTCGTTCATGCGTTTTTAATCGAATTTTACTAAAA
>NW_019249212.1:0-1348 GCF_002742605.1 Olea europaea var. sylvestris
AAATGACAAAATTGCCCCTTGTTTTTCTCTATTAATTTTCTATCAAGCACTTCTTCATCCAAACATATTTAATACTGAAATTAATTATTCGGAGGTCCAAACGAAGGAATTTAGCTAAAATCCCGTGATCCCGATTTTGTGTTTCGAGTCCAATTTCTCGGGCCGTTTCCAATCAATCTGCCAAATTTCAACCCATTCCGACACCGTCGCGACAAAATTACCCCTGGTGCGGTTTATCTTTGTTAATTTTCTGTCCAGCACTTCTTCAACCTGACATAATTAATACTATTCTGAGGTCGAAACGAAGAAATTTTGGCTAAAATCCTGTGATCCCGGATCAATGTCCCTAGTCCAATTACGCGGGCCGTTTCCAATCAACCTTCCAAATTTCAGCCCATTCCGACACCGTCGCGACAAATGACAAAATTGCCCCTGGTGCGGTTTATCTTTGTTAATTTTCTGTCCAGCACTTCTTCAACCTGACTTAATTAATACGGAAATTAATTATTCGGAGGCCCAAAGATGGAATTTTGGCTAAATTCCCGTGATCTCGGGTCTGTGCTCCTAGTCCAATTTCGCGGGCCGTTTCCAATCAACCTGCCAAATTTCGGCCCATTCCGACACCGTCGCGACAAATGACAAAGTTGCCCTGGTGCAATTTTTCTTTGTTAATTTTCTGTCCAGCACTTCTTCAACCTGACATAATTAATACGAAAATTAATTATTCGAAGGCCCAAACAAAGGAATTTGGCTAAAATCCCGTGTTCCCGAGTCTGTACCTCGAGTCTAATTTCATGGGCCATTTCCAATCAACCTGCAAAATTTCGGGCAATTTCGACGCCTTCACGACAAATGACAAAATTATCCATAGTGCGGTTTTTCTTTGTTAATTTTCTATCCATCACTTCTTCCACCTGACATAATTCAAAAGGAAATTAATTATTCTAAGGACCAAACGAAGGAATTTGGCTAAAATCCCGTGATCCCGGTTCTGTGCCTCGTGTCCAATTTCGAAGGTCGTTTCCAATCAACCTGCCATATTTCGGCCCATTCCAACCCCGTCGCGACAAATGACAAAAATTACCCCTGGTCTGGTTTTGCTTTGTTAATTTTCTGCTCAAAACTTGTTCAACTTGACATAATTAATACGAAAATTAATTATTCAGAGACCCAAACGATGGAATTTGGGTAAAATCCTGTAATCCCGGGTCTTTACCCTGAGCCCAATTTCGCGGGCCGTTTCCAATCAACCTGCCAAATTTCGGCCCATTCCGACACTGTCGCGATAAATGACAAAATTGCCCCAGGTGCGGTTTTTCTTTGTTAATTTTTTGTCCATCACTTCTTC
>NW_019249213.1:0-1348 GCF_002742605.1 Olea europaea var. sylvestris
TACGCTCAATTCTTCGCACGCCGACTATCCAAGCGTTCCAAATATGCAAGTGCTCATTCTTTCAAAAAGTGGCTAAAATCCCTAATACGTCACGACGAAGTGGTGAGTTCAATCCAAAACGGTCGCTACATTTCCAAAAATTACTTAAGGGCCCAAAACGAACACCGTGCGCAAAAGTTACGCTCAATTCTTCGTACGCCGACTATCCAAGCGTTCCAAATATGCAAGTGCTCATTCTTTCAAAAAATGGCTAAAATCCCTCATACGTCACGACGAAGTTGTGAGTTCAATCCAAAAGGGTCGCTACATTTCCAAAAAGTACTTTTGGGGCCAAAACGGAGACCGTGCGTGAAAGTTACGCTCAATTCTTCGTACGCCGACTATCCAAGCGTTCCAAATATGCAAGTGCTCATTCTTTCAAAAAATGGCTAAAATCCCTCATACGTCACGACGAAGTGGTGAGTTCAATCCAAAACGGTCGCCACATTTCCAAAAAGTACTAATGAGCCCAAAACGGACACCGTACGCAAAAGTTGCGCTCAATTCCTCGTACGCCGACAATCCAAGCGTTCCAAATATGCAAGTGCTCATTCTTTCAAAAAATGGCTAAAATCCCTCATACGTCACGACGAAGTGGGGAGTTCAATCCAAAACGGTCGCCACATTTCCAAAAAGTACTTATGGGCCCAAAACAAACACCGTGCGCAAAAGTTTCGCTCAATTCCTCGTACGCCGACTATCCAAGCGTTCCAAATATGCAAGTGCTCATTTTTTCAAAAAAAGGCTAAAATCCCTCATGCGTCACGACGAAGTTGTGAGTTCAATCCAAAAGGATCGCTACATTTCCAAAAAGTACTTACGGGCCCAAAACGGAGACCGTGCGTGAAAGTAACGCTCAATTCTTCGCACGCCGACTATCAAAGCGTTCGAAATATGCAAGTGCTCATTCTTTCAAAAAATGGCTAAAATCCCTCATACGTCATGACGAAGTTGTGAGTTCAATCCAAAACGGTCGCTACATTTCCAAAAAGTACTTACGGGCCCAAAACGGAGACCGTGCGTGAAAGTAACGCTCAATTCTTCGCACGCCGACTATCCAAGCGTTCCAAATATGCAAGTGCTCATTCTTTCAAAAAATGGCTAAAATCCCTCATACGTCATGACGAAGTTGTGAGTTCAATCCAAAAGGGTCTCTACATTTCCAAAAAGTACTTATGGGCCCAAAACGGAGACCGTGCGCAAAAGTTTCGCTCAATTCCTCGTATGCCGACTATCCAAGCGTTCCAAATATGCAAGTGCTCATTTTTTCAAAAAATGGCTAAAATCCCTCATACGTCACGATGAAGTT
>NW_019249214.1:0-1348 GCF_002742605.1 Olea europaea var. sylvestris
GAGAAAAATGACGAAATTGTCCCCGACGCGGTTTTTGTTTCCGATCAACAAGTCAAATTTCAGCCAATTCCGACACTGTCGCGGAAAATGACGAAATTACACCCGGCACGATTTTTGTTTCCGATCAACCAATCAAATTTTATCCAATTCCGACACAGTCGCGAAAAATGACGACATTACACCCGGCGCGATTTTTGTTTCCGATCATTCGGTCAAATTTGATCCCATTCCGACACAGTCGAGAAAAATGACGAAATTGCCCCTGGCGCGATTTTTATTTCAGATCAATCTGTCAAATTTCAGCCAATTCCGACACAATCGAGAAAAATGACGAAATTGCCCCCGGCGTGATTTTTATTTCAGATCAAAATGCCAAATTTCAACCAATTCCGACACAGTCGAGAAAAATGACGAAATTACCCCCGGCGCGATTTTTGTTCCCGATCAAACTGTCAAATTTGAGCCCATTCCGACACAGTCGCGAAAAATGACGAATTTGCCAGCGGCGCGATTTTTGTTTCCGATCAACCTGTCAAATTTCAGTCCATTCCGACATCAAAAAAAGACGAAATTGCCCCCGGCGCGATTTTTGTTTCCGATCAACAAGGCAAATTTCAGCCAATTCCGACACTGTCGCGAAAAATGACGAAATTACACCCGGCGCGATTTTTGTTTCCGATCAACCAACCAAATTTTAGCCAATTCCGACACAGTCGCGAAAAATGACGAAAGTACACCCGGCGCGATTTTTGTTTCCGATCATTCGGTCAAATTTGAGCCCATTCCGACACAGTCGCGAAAAATGACGAAATTGCCTTGGCGCGATTTTTATTTCAAATCAATCTGTCAAATTTTAGCCAATTCCGACACAATCGAGAAAAATGACGAAATTGCTCCCGGCGCGATTTTTATCTCTGATCAAACTGCCAAATTTCAGCCAATTCCGACACAGTCGAGAAAAATGACAAAATTGCCCCCGGCGAGGTTTTTGTTTCCGATCAACAAGTCAAATTTTAGTCAATTCCGACATAGTCGTGAAAGTGACGAAATTACACCCGGCGCTATTTTTGTTCCCGATAAACCTGTCAAATTTGAGCCCATTCCGACACAGTCGAGAAAATGACGAAATTGCCGCCGGCGCGATTTTTATTTCCGATCAAACTGCCAAATATCAGCCAATTCCGACCCAGTCGAGAAAAATGACGAAATTACCCCCGGTGCAATTTTTGTTTCCGATCAAACAGTCAAATTTTAGCCAATTCCGGCAAAGTCGAGAAAAATGACGAAATTACCCCTGGCGCTATTTTTGTTCCCGATCAACCGGAAAAATTTGAGCACATTCCGACAC
>NW_019249215.1:0-1348 GCF_002742605.1 Olea europaea var. sylvestris
ATATGTGTCTGTATATATACGCATGTCTTAATCCTTGTATTCTTTGTGGTAAGATTCATAACCGTTTCTTGAACCCACAAATCTTTATTTTTTATTCGGATTCTTGATGTCACTGATGATTTTATTTGATTTTCGATGTTCTTATGCACAAGGAACATTAAAAATTGCAACGGAACTCTTGAATTTGACTTTCTTAATTAAATTTAAGAGTTTGACTCAAATTGTCATTCTCTTATCATCCTTCTATCTTTCGATGATTCCGTTAATATAGTCATTTTACGAGTAAATTATATTGGAAAAAAGAGTGAGTGCTTATCAGTATTTAGTAAATTTGGATTTAACTCAATTTTGTAATTCACACTTGAAAGACGTAATTTTCCATCTCTTTAAAAATAGATAAACACAATTAAGTAAAATTCTTGAATTCTTTGTTGTCGTAATTATTGCTATTTTTAATCATAAAACTTGTATAGCTAGTATCATCGCAAGCACATTTTTTACGTGTAACACATTAAACGCGAAATTTTCATACACATAACAAGCGTGTAAATTGTGATACTGATGTACGTAAGATAAAATGAACAAACAAATTACACATCAATTTAAGAGAATGTATTCGTTGCGAATCAAAAGGGATGGCAGCCGCCGTGCCGGAAACTCAAAAAACATGTGGATGTTTTTAAACGATAAGAAACTTGGAAAACGACGTCATTAATATAAATTATGTGAAATCAATTGAACAAATCATATATTATTCTAACTGGGACCTTCTAGCCCATGTAACGTGATAGAATTAATTTCATGATAGAAAATTTTATGTTGTCAACTTCAAATTGTCAATCATGAGATAATTCTTGCATTTTTTTTTTTATGTTAATAACTTAGCCCCCGTTTGTTTCTCATTATTTGTCCATTAAAATGAAAAATATGATCGTTATCCATCACATCAAGCCACCATATTTGACTTTCTATCTCTTGTGTGGGACCGTAACGATTATATTTTTCATTCGCATTTTTACATTAATGTATACCAAACGAGTAATCTTGTTCAGAAAAGTAAATAGATTATTATTATTTTTGTTAAGCAGTGTAAAATTTTATTCTTAGTAGGTAATTTTCTTCTAGAAATTGAACCCAAAAAAATTACATTTCTATTTTTCAAGACTGATAAATGTGTAGAAATAAAATCCAAAGCTTTGAGTTTTTCATCTTAATATTTCGGACAAAAAAAAATTAAAAAAAGGACAGGCCGCCGCCGAAAGGTAAACATACTGCATACATACATTTTTGTATTTACTGCTATCTCCATGGGTGAATTAGAGGAACATTTTAATTTATTGATTATAAC
>NW_019249216.1:0-1347 GCF_002742605.1 Olea europaea var. sylvestris
CCAATGGATCACTTTATCGACTATATTTACTTTAAAATAGCACCACACATTCTAATAAATGTACATGTGTGGCCCCAAAGTTGAAATTTTTTCCAACAATCTCCCACTGGGCCAAACATGTTACATTATAAATGTGCACAAACTTATGAGCTCAAAATTGTGCTATAGTTATTAAAGGTATTTCCAAACAATCTCGTCCATTAGTTACATCGATGTAGGATCAAAGCGATTTTCGTCACATTTAGCGTGACTAAATCCATCAATGGTCACGTACACCCATACAACCAAATGACATAGATCAATTATGGGAGTGTAGCATGGAAATTACATGTTATGTGATCTGAACATGTCTATTTCCAACTGGTCCAACCTTATTTCTTAAGTGAGATCAGTACTGAACATAATTACAGAGTGGAATAAACTGAATACTTTATTTCTGTACAGAAAATATCCAAATACATAAATGTGTTCAAAGAACTAAACATATATAAAGCAATAAGAATACAAACTCCCACTAAAACATGATATCCTCAAAAAATACAACACCCATATGAGCGGTGTGCTCATGAAAGACCTTGGGTGGTAATCCCTTAGTAAGCGGATCCGCAATCATGGAGTTTGTTCCAATGTGCTCTATAGAAATCTGTCCACTCTGTACTCTTTCCTTCACAGCCAGGAATTTAATGTCAATATGTTTTGATTTAGATGAGCTCCTGTTGTTGTTAGAATATAGAACTGCTGAGTTGTTGTCACAATACAACTTTAGTGGTCTTTCTATGCCATTCAGAATGCGCAGCCCAGTGACAAAATTTCACAGCCATATTCCATGATTAGATGCCTCATAGCATGCTACAAACTCTGCTGTCATGGTAGAAGAAGCTATGAGTGTCTGCTTGGTACTCTTCCAGGAAATAGCTCCTCCAGCTAGCAGAAAAATATAACCTGATGTGGATCTTCTACTATCTTGGCATCCAGCAAAATCAGAATCGGAGTACCCTATGATCTCTAACTGATCTGATCTGCTATATGTGAGCATATAATCCTTTGTTCTCTTTAGATACCTCATAACCCTTTTAGCTGCCTTCCAATGATCCATCCCAGGGTTGCTTAAATATCTGCCTAGCATTCCAACAATAAATGCTATGTCTGGGCGTGTACATATTTGAGCATACATTAGACTCCCAATAGCTAATGCATAGGGAATCTTCTGCATTTCCTTAGCTTCAAGGTCATTTTGTGGGCACTGTTTGAGACTAAATTTGTTTCCCTTAGCGACAGGGGTGTCACCTGGTTTACAGTCTTGCATGCCAAACCTCTTAAGTACTTTATCGATATAGCTCTTTTGTG
>NW_019249217.1:0-1347 GCF_002742605.1 Olea europaea var. sylvestris
AAAACGGTCGCTGCATTTCCAAAAAGTACTTATGGGCCCAAAACGGACATCGTGCGCAAAAGTTAGGCTCAATTCTTCGAACGTCGACAATCCAAGCGTTCCAAATATGAAGTGCTCATTCTTTCGAAAAACGGCCGAAATCCATCGTACGTCACGCCGAAGTTGTGAGTTCAATCCAAAACGATCGCTACATTTTCGAAAAGTACTTATGGGCCAAAAACGGACACTGTGTGCAAAAGTTACTCTCAATTCTTCGATCGTCGACAATCCAAGCGTTCCAAATATGCAAGTGCTCATTCTTTCGAAAAATGCCCGAAATCCCTTATACGTCACGACGAAGTCGTGAGTTCAATCCAAAACGATCGCTACATTTCAAAAAAGTACTTATGGGCTAAAAACGGACACCGTGTGCAAAAGTTGCGCTCAATTCTTCAAACGTCGACAATCCAAGCGTTCCAAATATGCAAGTGCTCATTCTTTCGAAAAATGCCCGAAATCCCTGATACGTCACGACGAAGTGGTGAGTTCAATCCAAAACGATCGCTACATTTTCAAAAAGTACTTATGGGCCCAAAACAGACACCATGTGCAAAAGTTACGCTCAATTTTTCAAACGTCGACAATCCAAGCTTTCAAGATATGCAAGCGCTCATTCTTTCGAAAAATGGTCGAAATCCCTTATACGTCATGACGAAGTTGTGAGTTCAATCCAAAACGGTCGCTACATTTCCAAAAAGTACTTATGGGCACGAAACGGACTCCGTGTGCAAAAGTTACGCTCAATTCTTCGATCGCCGACAATCCAAGCGTTCCAAATATGCAAGTGCTAATTCCTTCAAAAAATGCCCGAAATCCTTTACACGTCACGACGAAGTTGTGTGTTCAATCCAAAACGATCGCTACATTTCCAAAAAGTACTTATGGGCCCAAAACGGACACCGTGTGCAAAAGTTACACTGAATTCTTCGAACGACGACAATCCAAGCGTTCCAAATATACAAGTGTTCATTCTTTTGAAAAATGGCCGAAATCCCTTATACGTCACGACGAAGTTGTGAGTTCAATCCAAAACGATCGCTACATTTCCAAAAAGTACTTATGGGCCAAAAACGGACACCGTGTGCAAAAGTTACGCTCAATTCTTCAAACGTCGACAATCCAACCGTTCCAAATATGCAAGTTCTCATTCTTTCGAAAAATGCCCGAAATCCCTGATACGTCACGACGAAGTTGTGTGTTCAATCCAAAACGGTCGCTACATTTACCTTAAAGTACTTATGGGCCCAAAACTGACACTTTGTGCAAAAGTTACGCTCAATTCTTCGAACGCCGACAATCCAAGCGTTC
>NW_019249218.1:0-1347 GCF_002742605.1 Olea europaea var. sylvestris
CGCTTAAGTATTGTTCATTGGCGCGTTTTCATTCAAATTTGACTAAAATTTCATCTGTGTTTTGTTCATCGACGGCTTTCCAAACAAATTTGACTGAAATTTGTCGTGGGTTTAGTTCATTAGCAAGTTTCCAATCAAATTTGACTTAAGTTTAAATTTGATTTTGTTCATTAGCGGGTTTCCAGTCAACTTTGACTAAAATTCCGGTTAGGTTTAGTTCATTACCGCTTTTTCATTCAAATTTGACTAAGATTTCATCTATGTTTTGTTCATCTGGGGTTTTCAATCAAATTTGACTAAAATTTCTCATGAGTTTAGTTCATTGGCGCATTTCCTATCAAATTTGACTCAAATTTAAATTTGATTTTAGTCATTAGTGGGTTTCCAGTGAAATTTGACTAAAATTTCACTAACACTGGCGCATTTTCATTCAAATTTGACTAAAATTTCATCTACGTTTTGTTCATCGGCTGGTTTCCAATCAAATTTGACGAGATTTCACCTGGGTTTAGTTTACTGGCACGTTTCGAATCAAATTTGACTCAAATCAATTTGATATTGTTCATTAGCGGGTTTCCTGTCAAATCTGAATAAAATTCCGCTTAGGTTTCGTTTATTGGCGCGTTTTCTTTCAAATTTGAGTTAAAATTTCTTCAGCGTTTTGTTTATCAGCAGGTTTCCAATTAAAATTGACTAAAATTTTACTTGGGTTTAGTTCATTAGTTTGTTGGTAATCGAATTTGACAAAAATTTTCGTTGAGTTTTATCATTAGAGTGTTTCCAATAGAATCTCACTAAAATTTCATAGGGGTTTAGTTCTTTGGTGCATTTCCAATCAAATTTGACTAATATTTTATCTAAATTTTGTTCATTGGCCCGCTTCAAATCAAATACGACTATAATTTCATCTGTGTTTTGTTAAATGGCGTGTTTTCAATCAAATTTGAGTAAAATTTCATCTAAATTTCGTTCATTGGTGTGTTTCCAATAAAATTTGACTAAAATCTCACCAGAATTTTGTTCATTGGCGTGTTTCTAATCAAATTTGACAAAAATCTCACAAGAGTTTGGTTCACTGGTGCGTTTCCAATCAAATTTGACAAAAATTTCAATAGCATTTTGTTCATCGGCTGGTTTCTGATCAAATTTTATTAAAATTTCTCATGGGTTTAGTTCATTGGCTCATTTTTAATCAAATTTGACTCAAATTTAAATTTGATTTTGGTCAGTAGCGGGTTTCCAGTCAAATTTGACTAAAATTTCGCTTGGGTTTAATACATTGGCGCGTTTTTATTCAAATTCGACAAAAGTTTCATATGCGTTTTGTTCATTGGCCGGTTTCCAACC
>NW_019249219.1:0-1347 GCF_002742605.1 Olea europaea var. sylvestris
ACAAATGACAAAATTGCCCCTGGTGCGGTTTTTCATCGTTAATTTTCTTTCCAGCACTTCTTCAACCTGACATAATTAATAAGAAAATTAATTATTTGGAGGCCCAAACGATGGAATTTGGCTAAAATCTCATGATCCCGAGTCTGTGCCCCGCGTCTAATTTTGCCGGCCGTTTCCAATCAACCTGCCAATTTTCGGCCCATTCCGACACTGTCGCGACAAATGACAAAATTGCCTCGAGTGCGGTTTTGCTTTGCTAATTTTCTGTCCAGCACTTGTTCAACCTAACATCATTAATTCAAAAATTAATTATTTGGAGGCCCAAACGAAGGAATTTGGCTAAACTCCCGTGATCCTGGGTCTGTGCCCCGAGTCCAATTTTTCGGGCCGTTTCCAATCAACCTGTAAAATTTCAGCCCATTCCGACACCGTTGTGAGAAATGACAAAATTGCCCCGGGTGGGGTTTTGCAATGTTAATTTTCTGTCCAGCACTTCTTCAACTTGACATAATTAATACGAAAATTAATTATTCGGAGGCCCAAACGAAGGAATTTGGCTAAAATTCCGTGATCCCGAGTTTGTGCCCCAAGTCCAATTTCATGAGCCGTTTCCAATCATCTTGCCCAATTTCGGCCCATACCGACACCATCGCGAAAAATGACAAAATTGCCCCCAGTACGGTTTTTCTTTGTTAATTTTCTGTCCAGCACTTCTTCAACCTGACATAATTAATAGGGAAATTAATTATTTTATGGGGCCAAAATGAAGGAATTTGGCAAAAATCCGGTGATCCTGGGTCTGTGCCCCGAGTCCAATTTCGTGGGCCGTTTCCAATCAACCTGCCAAATTTCAGCCCATTTCGACACCATCGCGACAAATGACAAAATTGCCCCTGGTGCGGTTTTTCTTTGTTAATTTTCTGTCCAGCACTTCATCAACCTAACATAATTAATATGGAAATTAGTTATTCGGAGGCCCAAACGTAGGGATTTGGCTAAAGTCCCATGATCCCGGGTCTACGCCCCGAGTCCAATTTAACGGACCGTTTCCATTCTGCCTGCCAAATTTTGGCCCATTTCGAGACCTTCGCGACAAATGACAAAATTGCCCTTGTTGCGATTTTGCTTTGTTAATTTTCTGTCCAGCACTTCTTTAACCTGACATAAATAATAAGGAAATTAATTATTCAGAGGCCCAAACGAAAGAATTTGGCTAAAATCCCGTGATTCCGGGTCTGTGCCCCGAGTCAAATTTCCCGGGCCATTTCCAATCAACCTGCCAAATTTTAGCCGATTCCGACACCGTCGCGACAAATGATAAAATTGCCCCTGGTGCGGTTTTGCTTT
>NW_019249220.1:0-1347 GCF_002742605.1 Olea europaea var. sylvestris
TGTTGACCTTGGGAAGTATTACTTAATATTTGATTGACGTAGACTACACGAACTTAGTAAATTGAAATTATCCTAATCTTTTGTGTTTTCTATAATAAAAATTAATAAATTATATTTTGTTTAAAATAAGTTAAGGGTAATTGCCATTTTTTTAATTTGTTTATTTCGTTGTTAGATCTACAAAAACACTATTTATATTTATTTAGAGCATGTTTGGCTCTTAACAAATTTCATTTACAAGAACATAGGTAAATTTCAAACAAATTACTTAGAATAAGTTACTTATTTTAGTAATTCCTCATCCGTCGCCACCACCACCATACAACCCTCCATCCCGATGTCACAACATACCAACCTGCTCACCCAAATCCCATTCTTTAAAAGTATGTCTAATCAATTTAAATTAATATTTAACCCCTATTTGAACTTCATTCTTTAAAAGTAATTTATTCTTAAATTATTTTCAACCACACATTTTTTCTATTAAATAATTTTACTTGTAAATTCAAAAATATACTCTACAATCTCAACTTCTTAATCATATATTTTTTTTAAAAATTACTCTTCAGAAAATCCATTCTGAAAAATAGCTGAAACATATACTTAGCCCTTACTTGATGGCCATTATTCGGGATTTTCAATGTTTTGAATAGTGAAGTTTTGGAGAATGTTTGATTAAAAAGTAGGAAAGAATTTTAAATTTACGTGCAAATTATTTTATTGTCTGAATGTATAGTTAAAAATGAGTATATAAAAAAAAAGTCTTAAAATAAATTATGTTAAACAAGGGCTTAAACTTTGCCAAAGACACTTCAAGTTTGATCCCCACTAATCACAAATAGATTTTTTTTTTTTAAATTCATTTTCAATCATATATTTTTATAATAATTTTATAAAAGTAAATTTGTTACTTTTTTTTACTTTGAAATCATATATTGTACAAAAATAAAAAACCTCGAACGTGTGCTTTGTCTATGCTTCACATCGCTGAAGATGGAAGCGGACAAACCCAACTCCCGGCAAACATACGCACACACTATCAACTATATTCTTTGTTCTTTATTCCTTTTAGACTCCCAATCCTCAAAACTGAATTTTTATCTCCTTGTGACTTATGAAACTTGTTGATTTCATTAAGTAGCTGCTCCATTGCCGTCTATTTTTTACTTCTCACTTCCTATTTTCTCACCTCTCTCTAAGGACATCTCCAAAGAGCATCCCATTGCACTAAAATTTGGTGCAAACCTCCCTCCAACCATTGCATCATTTTGGTGCAAAATGGTGCAACATGAATAGTGTTTCACCATATTTGCCGCAACATCGTTCATTGCATCATTTTTTGCACCA
>NW_019249221.1:0-1347 GCF_002742605.1 Olea europaea var. sylvestris
TGTACCTTTTTGGGCTGAGCTTGTAGGGCGTGTTTGGCTTTTCTTATAGTTACTTTTCTAGAAGACTCACTTCCGAGAAAAGTAAGTTTTATTTGTTAATAAAAAATCATAATTGGTAAAATTAATAATCTTGTAAGTTTAACTTCCATTTAAGCAAAGCCAGACATGCTCATTTATTCAACAATCTTAGTACTGCGGTAGAGAATTTGACAACTGGGAATTGGATAGGGAGGTTAAAGAGTATGTAATCAGGCACTTTAACTGCCAGAACAAGTGCACTATTTTGCTAGTTTTGATTGTATCTTTCTGGCCAGGCTGTACACCTTTGCATTGGGCTGCATTGAGAGGAAATGTGGAGGCATGCACTGTACTTGTACATGCTGGCACGAAGCAGGAATTGATGGTAAAAGATAAAGCAGGATTCACACCTGTAGAGCTTGCTTCTGATAAAGGTCATCGACATGTTGCACAATTCCTTGTATGTAACTGCAGTGGTAATTCTTATAAAAGTAGTTCTATATTAATGTTAGCTTTAGCAATATATATTTGCATTTACCCTCAGAATTATAAGTTCGACATTCCGAGGTCCTATGATTTTATGATTTATAACAAAATGATGTGCAAGATATGTTTGACTCCACATATTGTTTTACCATGACTTGTTTAATTTGATAGGCAATTGTAGAATATTTGTTAAAGTTCTAGCACTTACCAACAATGCACCATTCATTTGATTTTCAAGGAGGGTGGGGTGTTCATAGGGTATAGTCATGGATGTCAGTGAAGTGAGAGGGAGATGTTAGGCTTGTGCAGGTTTTGATGGATGACAGGAGCAAGCGCTGTTTTCAATTATGCAAATGGCAATATATTAGAGGTGTCATTGATTATTTTTCTATGTTCATGTTACTATAATTGTGCCCACTATTTCTATTTTTTGACAGACAATTGATAAGAGAGGGAATAGCCATGCTGTGAGTTGCCAAGTGCTTGACTTTGCTAGTTGAAAATTTCTTTTCACGTGCATTTTATCCCTGTGAATTTTGCATGAAAGACCTTAAAGGGTATAAAGAGTTTGTCGACCCAAGTAGCATAGCCCCTTTTAGTAGCTATAATGTCATTTGGTGTAAACATTCTGTTCTCCCCCTATTTTCATTGTGATAAAAGATTTGTTTGTCCTCCAAGACATGCAATTAGTACTCCACCAGGTTATTTATATCTCTCTTTTTGTGTCCTTCCTTAACAGTTTGCATTCTAAGGATGCCCTTCCTTCCGTGTTTTCTATTTTTGTTAGTCCTTATCCTTTGCATTTAAAATTCTGCTAGGATGCCCTCCATTGCGAGTTGCAAC
>NW_019249222.1:0-1347 GCF_002742605.1 Olea europaea var. sylvestris
TAATTTCCTTATTAATTATGTCAGGTTGAAGAAGTGCCAGACAGAAAATTAACAAAGAAAAATCGCACCAGGGGCAATTTTGTCATTTGATGCGACGGTGTCGGAATGGGCAAAATTTCGCAGGTTGATTGGAAACGGCCCGCGAAATTGGACTCGAGGTACAAACCCGAGATCACGTGATTTTAGCCAAACTCCTTCATTTAGGCCTCCAAATAATTAATTTCCTTATTAATTAAGTCAGGTTGAAGAAGTGTTGGACAGAAAATTAACAAAGTAAAATCGCACCAAGGGCAATATTGTCATTTGTCGAGACGGTGTCGGAATGGGCCGAAATTTGGCAGGTCGTCTGGAAATGGCTTACGAAATTGGACTCGGGGCTCAAACCCGGGGTCACGGGATTTTAGCCAAATTCCTTCGTTTGGGCCTCCGAATAATTAATTTACTTATTAATTATGTCAGGTTGAAGAAGTGCTGGAGAATTAACAAAGCAAAACCGCACCAGGGGCAATTTTGTCATTTTTCGCGACGGTGTCGAAATGGGCCAAAATTTGGAAGGTTGACTGGAAACGGCCTACGAAATTGGACTCGGGGCACAGACACGGGATCATAGGATTTTAGCCAAATTCCTTCGTTTGGGCCTCTGAATAATTAATTTCCTTATTAATTATGTTAGGACGAAGAAGTGGCAGACAGAAAATTAAAAAGAAAAACCGCACCAGGAGCAATTTTGTCATTTTTTGCGGCAGTGTCAGAATGGGCTGAAATTTGGTAGGTTGACTGGAAACGGCCCGTGAAATTTGAATCGGGGCACAGACCCTGGATCACGAGATTTTAGCCAAATTCCATCGTTTGGGCCTCCGAATAATTAATTTCCTTACTAATTATGTCAGGTTGAAGAAGTGCCAGACAAAAAATTAACAAAGAAAAATCACACCAGGAGCAATTTTGTCATTTTTTGCGACAGTGTCGGAATGGGCTGAAATTTGGCAGGTTTATTGGAAACGGCCCACAAAATTGGACTCGGGGCCCAAACCCGAGATCACGGGATTTTAGACAAATTCCTTCGTTTGGGCCTCTGAATAATTAATTTCCTTATTAATTATGTCATGTTGAAGAAGTGCCAGATAGAAAATTAACAAAGAAAAACCACACTATGGGCAATTTTGTCATTTTTCGCGACGGTGTCAAAGTGGGCCGAAATATAATCAGTTCATTGGAAACAGCCCGCGAAATTAGACTCAAGGCACAGACCCGGGATCACATTATTTTATCCAAATTCCTTCGTTTGGGCCTCCGAATAATTAATTTCCTTATTAATTATGTCAGGTTGAAGAATTGCTGGACAGA
>NW_019249223.1:0-1347 GCF_002742605.1 Olea europaea var. sylvestris
TCGATATAAATATTATCTAAGTGATAAATGGATTGAACTATGAAGGAGTTGATAACTTTAAGTTCAAGTATAACCCAAAAATGTAGGGTTATTGTAAATATTTGATAACTTATATGAAAAGCTCAAGACGTGTGGGTGTAATAGTAAAACTACGACTTACATATATATTGCTAATTTAGGAATTGCAGGGGTAACTTAATTAGTTTAAAGTTACAATTTCCTATACCTATCAAGAAATAGGAAAGACTCCATATGAGTTATGGAAAAGTCATCATTCGTCCTACCAACACTTAAAAGTGTAGGGGTGTTTGGCAAAGGCTGAAGTTCTTAAGTCTAAACAAATAAAGATTGGTCCCAAAATGATTAATTACATATTTATTGGATACGCCAATAATAGTAGTGCATATCGTTTCTTTGTACACAAATTGGATGTACACGAGGGTACCATAATGGAATCAGGAAATGTGATATTTTTTGAAAAAGTGCTTCCTTACAAAGATAAGAAAAATGTAAGTTTAAATAAGAGAACTTATGAAACTACAAATGGATCTTCAAATGAGAAAGAACCAAGGCGTAGTAAGAGGGCTAGAAAGAAGGACTTGACTTCTTTAATACCTACTCACTTGTGACTAAAATAACTTCGATAAGTTTACTGTGGCAATACATAACCTTGAGATTCATCAAATGGATGTGAAAATGACATTCCTAAATGTTGAGTTAGAAGATGAGGTATATATGGAGCAAGTGTCTCCAAATAAAAGCCATAAGGTTTGTAAACTTGTTAAGTCCTTGTATGGCTTGGAATAAGCTCCTAAGCAATGAGACTAAAATCTGACAAAACAATATTGTTAAATGGATTCAAAATAAACGAATGTGACAAGTGTGTATACGTGAAAAATACACCAAATGCCTATGTGATTGTTTGTCTATATATAGACGATATGTTGATAATGAGCAATAGTCATGAAATGATTGCGAAACATCAAGAAAATGCTAACGAAACATTTCTACATGAAAGGCATGGGTGTGGCAGATGTAATACTAGGGATAAAGATCTCTAAAACATTGAAGGAATTGTACTTCCTCAATCTCATTACGTTGAGAAAATACTCAAGAAGTTTGAAGTATTTGAGGAAAGTCTCGCAAAAACTCCTATTGAAACAAGTCTACACTTTGTCAAGAATAAAGGTGAAAACGTGTCACAACTAAGGTATTCACAAGTGATTGGCAGTGTAATGTATATTACGAACTGTACTTGACCAGATATTGCTTAGTAGATTCACGAGTAATTCAGGCCATGATCACAATCATTAGGTGGCATTGACAAAGGTCCTAAGGTACTTGAAG
>NW_019249224.1:0-1347 GCF_002742605.1 Olea europaea var. sylvestris
CCGTGGTTTGAGGTCCAGGTGGGCAAACGTAGAGGATAAACAAACAAAAAGGCAAAGCCTGCAGACTTGAAACGGTCAAGATCATGCTCGATCCCGATAACCAAGGGTGGATGCGACCCCGACAGCGGCATCTGAGGGAGTTTAATCAAGTCTTTTCATGCTCCAAAGCTAAACACAAATGACATACCAGCATTTATAGAAATCAAACGAAACTCATAATGAATCATCTTGTGCTCAACAGATTCATATTACCATATAAGTTTAACTGTGAGTTTCACATGTACCAGCCGTTAAATTTCCAGATTAATCAAGTGTAGAACTGAAAGACCAAATCAAGATTTGCGATCAAAATTCAAGACGAATGCTGTGTAAGGTCTTTAGCTTCTCCAGCTCCTCGTCACTTGCAATTCCAGGTTCGATAAAACACAACTGAAACAGAAACCATCAGTACCATCTTATCAAAAACAGAATGAGGAAAAATCAAGATTGACAATGCACTGAAACCTGATATTGGTCTTTCTTTAGTGTATGGACACCTCTTTTAATTAGCTTTTGCCATCCAACCTTGTCTTTAAGTGATTTTTCCAAAGCTCTTGTTTTCTGGAAAGAAAGTAATTAAATACTTCACAAAGTAAAATTGCCAGCACCCTCGAATTTGTAGCAAGTGATGTATAAACTTGCTAAATAAATTATATTTTCACAAACTGGAGCATTTGCATCAAGAAACAGAATTGCTAAAAAGATCTTATGAGGCTGCCTTGGAAACCCAAACAACCATAAGTAATGACATTCTATATTTGAATATGTTCTGGTTAGGAGCATTCCAAAATTTAGCACATAACCGTAGGAGTAGCTGTGGTTTCAACATATCAACTGCATAAAAAGGCGATTGCTAGAGTTATTTAACCTCGTGTATTTCAACCTTTGTTTAGAACTCTGACAACTGAAAAGCACAAAAATCATAGTGCAACTATAGCTAGGAACATATTTCACCGATAACATGTGCAAGAGTAATGAAATGAATATGATCCTAAATTATATAAAAGTGTCACATTAGCCAATTTATCACGCCTACTTCATCCAGAGACCTGGCCAACAGGAAAACTATCAAATCACAGAACATCAATTTGAAGCCCAGTAAAATGTAAGCAATCTTAACATTATATTCACGTGAACAGCTATTAGCCGATCATGGTATTCTGTGATAAACAGTATGAAAGCCAAACTTTCATAAGAATGCAATTGCATACTTACACTGGCAGGGTCCATGATTAATAAATTGTAGTGCTGCGTGCCATTTATCTGGTGCTGAACCTGGATGCCAATTATGGTTCTTGAATGGCCATC
>NW_019249225.1:0-1347 GCF_002742605.1 Olea europaea var. sylvestris
TGGAGTGGGAGAGGGAGAGAGAGGGACCTGATCCTCGTTAAGTTTTTGTTTTAGCTCATCCACATGAGATTGTGCGAGATCCCTTTGACGCCTCAGTTCCTCAATTTCCATCTCCATCTAATCAAACCAATTGAAAGTTGGATACTTGATGAGTAACTTCAAGAAAATCAATCCATTTTAAACAAACAAAAATTGGCTTAGGCTAACCTGCCGAATTTTGAAATCTTTCTCATTCGATGGATCTGGTGTGCGTAGTTCTGCTGCGAGCCTTGCTACTTCTTTCTGCAAATGCTTGACAAGCTGTTTGTCTGAAATTACCTGATGTAAACAATCAAACAAGACAATACATTCCTAAGTTACTGTGTTGATAATAGAAAAAATATCATTCATCTTACATATAACCTAAGTACACGAACACATAATACTTAGAATTACCATGTTAACTTGAGCATTATTAGTCACTTCCTTTGCTCGGCTAGCAAAGTACAGAGTGTTACGAGATTGTTCAACATGACTTGACGCTGGACTCAATGTGCATATGATGGCAGTCCGTGCATTTCCTCCCAGTGAATGCTGCAATATGCGTGTAAGCTTCGAGTCTCGGTAGGGTATATGGCCACTTCGTTTTCCCACACTGACAGCAAACAGTCGTGAAAATAAGCAATTAACTAGTGCAACTATGGATCATGAAAAACTGTACATGATATTTCATATAATTCTGAAAGTAGATTGATGAAAAATCTCCCATTACAGTTAAAAATGATTAATCTCTGATCACTCATCACAATTCATAATTGACTACTATTTAGAAATCTTATAAAAATATGCACTTCAGTCTGTTCAACATAGACTCAGTGATATCCAATCTTCAACTTTACCATCTAAATAGAAAAGGTAAGCTATCCAGTCACCCTGTGGAAACAAGGACGAAAAAACTTGTGATACACTTTCCTTGGTCAGGTAGCTATTTTGTGAAGGAAAATTTAACCAATCAAAAAATATTTATTTGAAAACAAACTTATTTACTACTTATAAATTAACTTTTTAAGCTAACCCAAATATACGTTCATGTCTAAGTGAATGCAAATACTGACCTGAGCTTCCTAATTACTGTTGTAAGAGTCATTAAACTAAGATTGATATGGCAGCCTTCCCTAAGCCGGGCACCATCTGCATTTGTCTGTGATGCCCTTTCACTCCCAGCTAAATCTACAAAGTTCTGCGAAACATAAACACAGACAAGTTTCATCATAAGGAAATTGCTCATCCTGTTATACTCGAAAGTAAAGAAAAATAGGAGTTTTTGCTTTTACCAAGCTTGCAACATAAGATCTCACAGTGTCCGAA
>NW_019249226.1:0-1347 GCF_002742605.1 Olea europaea var. sylvestris
GAATGGAGGCTGGACCCATAACAGCAGGTGGAGACACCTTCGGTGACAAGATACGTGACGACGACAACAGTGGTCGATGGAGGCGCATGACGGTGTTTTTGGACGAGCTTCTTTCGAGCAATTTGTTTATTTTGATCTTATGAACGCACTGATAATATTTTTTTTGTGTTTCAAGTTACGCATGAAAACTTGGACGATTTTGGCCCGGATATTGACTGCATTCGTAGTCAATTGCGTTGATATATTTGCTGAATCTTTAGGACGAATAGTGGTGGTCCTAAAGCAGCAAATTCGCATCTCTCATAATTCACGAACTTAGATAGGTCCGCTCTAATAAATTGGCTTATCTCGTTAAATTTCAGCACTAGTGCATCACCGTGTGGGGTTAATAGTAGGATTGGAGTTATCATGAAAGGGTAACATTACTTGTATTAGAAATTAGAATTACTTGCTCTTAATTGTTATGATTGATTAATTATTTCTGATAAATTAACTTATCGTTCTTTGTGTTATAATTTCCATGAAATCTCTTTTAATTGGACATATTTATTTTGTTGCATCGTCGGTACCGTTGCATCGTTAATTTCGTTAGAATACCTAGGAATCTAGAACAGAGTATTTTGTCTGTGACCCTAGGCTACTTTGTGTGGTTGGATTGTGATTTTGTGCATTTTTCATTGATTCATAAAAATGACAACTCGCAACTTTGATTTGAGAATTTTTGACGAAAATGTAATTTTTCAATCCGACAACCAAAAATAAAGAGTATTTTGGTCCAACAAAAAGTTTCAAATGTCATTGAAGCAATTTTCCTATTGATTTTTCAAAAGAACAAAAAGAAGAAGTCGATGAGTTTGTTTATATTTCAATCATTTTACACTTGTCTGACGCTATTTTGAGAAAAGTGAGTAAGCTGAAAACCATTAAAGAAATTTGAAAAAAATTTGAAGACTTTTATTTGCTCAAATCTACTCCAAACAAATTTTAGTTGAGTGTTTTTTAGCTTTAAAATAGATCTTTCAAAGGATTATGATGATAATTTAGACGTGTTTAACAAATTAACTGGGAAGAGACAATGTTATAAATCTACAAGGCTATAATTTCGCTTAATTCTATGTCTAACATGTGTGAGGAAATTAAAAATGCAATAAGTATGGTAGGGACACTTTGATGCTTGAAATTGTCAATGACTTACTTAGAAGTAAGGAGATGGAAATTAGAACTAAAAAACATGATAAGAAAAGCGGTGAGATTCAAATGATGCGAGGTAAAACTCAATTTAGGCAAAATAGTCATGATGGATACCAAAGTAGTGGCAACTCAATTAGTAATGAAAGGAAAAAAAAA
>NW_019249227.1:0-743 GCF_002742605.1 Olea europaea var. sylvestris
GCGACGGTGTCGGAATCGGCTAAAATTTGACTGATTGATGGAAAACAAAAATCGCGCCGGTGGCAATTTCGTCATTTTTCGCGTCGGTGTCGAAATGGGCCAAAATTTGACTGATTGATCGGAAACAAAAATCGCACCGGGGGCAATTTCGTCATTTTTAACAACTGTGTCGCAATGGCCCCAAATTTGGCGGATTGATCGGAAACAAAAATCGCGCCGGGGGCTATTTCGTCATTTTTCGCGACGATGTCGAAATCGGCTAAGATTTAACTGATTGATCGGAATCAAAAATCGCCCCGGGGGCAATTTCGTCATTTTTCACGACGGTGTCGGAATCGGCTAAAATTTGACTGATTAATCGGAAACAAAAATCGCGCCGGGGGCTATTTCGTCATTTTTCGCGACGGTGTCGGAATCGACTAAAATTTGACTGATTGATCGGAAACAAAAATCGCGCCGGGGGCTATTTCGTCATTTTTCGCAACGGTGTCGGAATGGTCCCAATTTTGCTGATTGATCGGAAACAAAAATCGCGCCGGGGGCAATTTCTTCCTTTTTCACGACGGTGTCGGAATGGGCTCAAATTTGACTGATTGATCGGAAACAAAAATCGCACTGGGGCCAATTTCGTCATTTTTAACAACTGTGTCGGAATGGCCTCAAATTTGGCGGATTGATCGGAAACAAAAATCGCATCAGGCGCAATTTCATCATTTTTCACGACGGTGTCGGAATGGGCCCAA
>NW_019249227.1:1059-1347 GCF_002742605.1 Olea europaea var. sylvestris
CGGGTAATTTCGTCGTTTTTCGCGACGGTGTCGGTATGGTCCCAAATTTGGCTGATTGATCGGAAACAAAAATCGCGCCGGGGTAATTTCGTCATTTTTAACGACGGTGTCGGAATGGGCTCAAATTTGACTGATTGATCGGAAACAAAAATCGCGTCGGTTGCAATTTCGTCATTTTTAACGACAGTGTCGGAATGGGCCCAAATTTGGCGGATTGATCGGAAACAAAAATAGCGTCAGGCGCAATTACGTCATTTTTCGCTACGGTGTCGGAATCGGCTCAAATTT
>NW_019249228.1:0-1347 GCF_002742605.1 Olea europaea var. sylvestris
ACCACACCAGGGGTAATTTCGTCATTTGTCTCGACGGTGTTAAAATGGGCCGAAATTTGGCAGGTTGATTGGAAATGGCCCCAGAAATTGGACTCGGGGCACAAACTCGGGATCATGGGATTTTAGCCAAATTCCATCGTTTAGGCCTCCGAATAATAAATTTTCATATTAATTATATCCGGCTGAAGAAGTGTTGGATAGAAAATTTAAAAAAGAAAAACTGCACCGGGGCAATTTCGTCATTTGTTGCGACGGTGTCGGAATGAGCCGAAATTTGGCAGGATGATTGGAAACGGCTAGAGATATTGGCCTCGGGGCACAGACCCGGGATCACGGGATTTTAGCCAAATTCCTTCGTTTCAGCCTCCGAATAATTAATTTCCGTATTAATTATGTCAGGTTGTAGAAGTGTTGGACAGAAAATTAACAACGAAAAATCGCACCATAGGCAATTTCGGCCTCACGACGGTGTCGGAATGGGCCGAAATTTGGCAGGTTGATTGGAAACGGACCGAGAAATTGGACTCGGGGCACGTACCCGGTATCACGGGATTTTAGCCAAATCCCGTCGTTTAGGCCTCCAAATAATTAATTTCCGTATTAATTACGTCAGGTTGAAGAAGTGTTGGACAGAAAATTAAAAAATAAAAACCGCACCAGGGGCAATTTTGTCATTTGTCATGACGGTTTTCGAATGGGGCAGAATTTGGCTGGTTGATTGGAAACGGCCCGAGAAATTGGACTCGGGGCACAGACCCGGTATCACGGGATTTTAGCCAAATTTCTTTGTTGGGCCTACTAATAATTAATTTTCGTATTAACTATGTCAGGTTGAAGAAGTGTTGGACAGAAAATTAACAACGCAAAACCGAACCAGGGGCAATTTTGTCATTTGTCGCGACGGTGTCGGAATGGGCCAAAATTTGGCAGGTTGATTGGAAACGGCCCGAGAAATTGGACTCAGGGCACATACCTGGGATCAAGGGATTTTAGCCAAATTCCTTCGTTTAGGCCTCCGAATAATTAATTTCCTTATTAATTATGTTAGGCTGAAGAAGTGTTGGACAGATAATTAAAAAAGAAAAACCGCACCAGGGGTAATTTTTTTATTTGTCGCAATGGTGTCGGAATGGGCCGAAATTTGGTAGGTTGATTGGAAACGGCCCCAGAAATTTGACTCGGGGCACAAACCCGGGATCACAGGATTTTCGCCAAATTCTTCCGTTTAGGCCTCCGAATAATTAATTTTCGTATTAATTATACTAGGTTGAAGAAGTGTTGTACAGAAAATTAACAATGGAAAACCGCACCAGGGGCAATTATGTCATTTGTCGCGACGGTGTCGGA
>NW_019249229.1:0-1347 GCF_002742605.1 Olea europaea var. sylvestris
TAAGAGAATTGAGTGAGTTTTTCCTATTATTTGAGTAAGTGGGAAACATGGCAAGTGGATATTTGGAGGTTTCTTAGAGGTGGTTAGATTGAGTGGGAGAGAGAGAGAAACTCAAAGGAATAAAGGCGTGTGAAGATATAAAATATACACCTATAACTATACCCCTCTCTCTCTATCCCTCCCGCGTGCGCGCGCGCACACACAAAACCCCACCTTTTTTATTATTAAAAGTCAACTAATGCCACCACACACGACCTCCTTAATTTCTAAATTCATTAATTTAATCTAATTAAAAACGATTTGGCATCACATCTTTCGACCTCGATAATTTGGGTTTCGTTCTATCAAATCAATTTTTTCTTAAGCCTAATATGCATGATTAATTACAATCTATCTACCGAGCTCAATATTTATATACTTATTGTTACTCGGTCAATATCTAATTATTTGACCCAAATAAAATTAATATTTGCTATGTATCATCTTAGTCCCTAACTTTTCAAAATATTAAAATATAACACATAAAAATTTAACTCTATTTCACAAAAATTTGGGACTTTACAATTAAGTTCCTAGTTGTCAAAAAAATAATTCAGAGTGTTTAGGTTTCAATGGAATAATTAGGACAAACTCTATAATTGTGGATTTGCTAACTAAGGGGCTATCATAGATTCACAGAAGGCCTTTCCATGAGCATAATACTCATATGGGTGCTGCATTTTTTGATGATATGCCAGCTTAGCGGGAGTTTATATAGGGATGTTTTTTTTTTTAAACACATAACTCTATCTATGGATATTATGTTTAAATCATAAATAAAGTATTCAGTTAAGTTCTACTCTAATTAAAGTTTTGGTTTATCTCATTAAAGAATAAGGTAGAACAAGTTGGAAATAGCCATGCTTAGATCACACTACATGTAATTTCCAAGCCACACATCCATATTTGATCTATATCATTTGATTTGTGTTGATATACTTGACCATTGAGGGTTTAGTTATGATAATTGTAATGAAGATCCTATATTGACATAATTAGTGGACGAGATTGTTCGAAAATGCCTTTTTATGATAGTAAAAGTATTTAGCTAATAAAGTTATACACATTTATAAGGTAACATATGTGGTCCAAGTGGGAGATTATTAGAAAATTATTTAATTTGAAATGTGGGCCAACATATGTAACTAATTGTGAATAAAGGCTATTTTAAAGTTAAGCCCAAAATTAAATTTATCTAATAAAGAATTAAGTAATTAAGTTTAGAGCATCTAAATAAAGTGTGTGCCAAATTTATATGTGTAGAGACCAGATTCCTTTAAAATTATATTTCATGATGGGTGAAATACA
>NW_019249230.1:0-9978 GCF_002742605.1 Olea europaea var. sylvestris
TGAAAAAATGTCTAATCAATTCAACTTGGTAATCGAGTAGGAATGTTAACAAATACAATAAATAGTATTTAGTTAGTGTCGATAGCTAAATACATATATATAGGGGATGTTTGAAAGTCATTTTTATATAAAAATATATTTTAGAATAATAATTTGATGGGAAATGTATGTAGGGCTGGGCAAATCTTCTAAACTGAGCCGATCGAATTGAACCCGACGGTTCTTGTCAAATTAAATACCCGAACGGGTATCTGAATTGAGAACCGACGGGTACTGTTCGGTTCTCGATTTTAGACCAAGAACCAAAAAATCAAATAAAAACTGAATCTTTCTAATTTTTTTTTTGTATTGAGTAAATCAAATTATTTTAATTTTAATTTTTTTCTAAATAAATTAACAAATTAACGATTTCTAAATTCAAATTTTTGGCCCAATAATTTGTTTTATTTTTAATTTTTTAATTTTTGGTCCAATTACTCATTTTATTATTTCATTTCTTAGCCAAACAAGATCAAATCTACTAAATAACACTAAACACCTACACTAAAGTGCATAACGTTGTCTCAACTCTCGCACTCACTCCCGCAGTCTCGCTAATATTCCAAAACCTATACAATCGTCGACTGACACTGTGACCTCCGCCGATCGAAACTTTGATCGTAACGATCATTTGAATAAGGTAGTTTACTAATCTCTGACATTCCAAAACCATTGAATGTATCATTAGTTGTGTTTATATAATATTGTTATAAATGTTAAAAAATTTAATTATAGTATAGAATTGAACGGAACCGAACCCGAACGGTTCCATAATTATATTTGGATTCGACGATTCCATTTACTAGATACTCGAAAAATTTGGTTCGGTTCTATCCATAATTATATTTGGATCCGACGGTTCCATTTACTAGATACCTGAAAAGTTCTGTTCGGTTCGGTTCTTTATAGAACCGAACCGATCCGCGCCCACCCCTAATTGTATGGTTTAAAAATAAGGAAATTTTTTTGATTTACGTGTAATATTATTTTAATAAAAAATGTGTGGTTGAAAAGAAGAGAGAGAAAAATACATTTTGAAAAAAATGGGCACCAAATGAAGGCATAATTAGTTTGTTTGATATAACTTACTTGAAAATTATTATTTTTAATTTATTTTTAATAACTAATTCTCCTAATAAAATAATTTTACATTTAAACAAGTAATTCTTTTTCACTTTTTTTAATGATACATCCTTAAAAAATTATTTTTATTTCAAATAATCTCTCCAAACTAAAAGTATTTCTTTATTTCTCTTGGTGGTCAAAGAAAATAAAAAGGAAAAAAGAACCAAAAAAAAAAAAGAAGAAAAAAGAAAAAGAAAAAACATGCTAGTTTGGGCAACACGCATGCACCGAAGACAAGCACGATTCTTCACGGAGTCCGGTCCAATCCAACCGCCTTGCGTCCCAAGCCTATTCATTTTTACACGGCAGCTCCACACCATAAATACTACTTATCAGATCTCTCTATCTGGAACAAAGGGGAAAAATAAGTATTCCCAACAATTCATAGAGGAAAATCTACACAAAAGGCAAGCGCGTTTAATTACATAACCGGAGGAAGAAGGAAACCAAAATCTCATATTCCGGTTTTGTTGCACCAGGTATTTATCAATTCTATTACATTTATGTTCATTGTTTTAGTTCAGAAGATTTGATTTGGGTGTCCATGCGGATTACGAGAATTATTTTGTACTGAGCTTAAATTTAGGGAAATTAATGATGTGTATGACAGGAAATGAAAATTAGGGCCTAAGTATCAATCTTGGGGACTATTAGATTAGTGGGTATTTAATATTTATGTTTCTTTTTTTAGTTTAGAAACTGGGATGTAAGCATATAGGCCGATACTCAGAGGTAATTGTATTGAGATCGAATTTGGAGAAATGTACTGTTTTGATGGAATTTAAAAAGAAAAAAGAAAAAAGAAAAGGGTTGGAATATCAATTTTGCGGACTATTACGTTATTGGGTATTTAATATTTTTCTTGTTTTAGCTTGGAAGTTAGGATGTGAGTATTGGGGAAAATATTTGTTTTGAGCTGAAATTTGGTGAAATGAATGGTGAGTATCATTTAAAATGAGAATTAAGCTTTGAAAATCAATCGTGGGGCTTATTTTGTTAGTGGGTATTTAAGGTCTTTAAAATATGTGAGAATTCTGTACTATTATCTGATTGGTAAGTTTTGTTTTTTTTATTACTATTACAGATTGAAGATAGGGTTTTGTTTACTGGAATCGTCTGTTTCTACACTGTCGGAGGAAAGGAACTTTGGGAGTGTGACACGTCAGAATATGAGCTCTTCAGTGCAAAACAGCAGGAGGGACAATAATAATAACCGAACTAGAAACAATGGTTTTCAAGGTTCCCGTCGCGAGTGGGTCCCCCGTGGTTCTGCTGCCACCATACCCTTTGCAGTTTTAACACCGATGGATGGTGTCAATAGTTCGAGTGTTAGTGGAAATGGGAATGGGAATGGGCCTGGAAATGACATTGGAAATGTTGGGGAGCCTATTCATAAGTTGGTTCGACCTATAATTCCGAATCAAAACAGGGTTCATGTAGGGTCAAGAGGAAACCCTAGTCAGCATGTGAATCAGAGGATAGAGAGGGATAGGGAGATAGGGAGGGAGAGCGTCAAGCAAAAACAGAAAGCTAAGGTGTCGAAGAACATGAACATGCCCCAGCTTGTGCAGGAAATTCAGGAGAAGCTCTTGAAGGGATCAGTTGAATGCATGATATGTTATGATATGGTTAGGAGATCATCACCCATCTGGTCCTGCTCCAGTTGTTACTCAATTTTTCACCTGAATTGCATTAAGAAATGGGCCAGGGCTCCCACTTCTACTGATTTATCAGCTGAGAAGGATCAGGGTTTTAATTGGCGTTGCCCTGGATGCCAATCTGTGCAGCTCCTGTCATCTAAGGAGATTCGGTACGTCTGCTTTTGTGGAAAGAGACCTGATCCCCCTTCAGATTTGTATTTGACACCGCATTCGTGTGGCGAGCCTTGTGGAAAACCATTGGAGAAAGAAGTTCCTGGTACTGGTATGAGTAAAGATGATCTTTGTCCTCATGTTTGTGTTTTGCAATGCCATCCCGGTCCTTGTCCCCCTTGCAAGGCTTTTGCTCCGCCGCGTAGATGCCCTTGTAAAAAGAAAGTTGTTACTACGAGATGCTCTGATCAAAAGTCTGTTCTCACTTGTGGGCAGAGGTGTGATAAACTTCTTGATTGTGGGCGCCATCATTGTGAAAGGGTCTGCCATGTAGGCCCTTGCGATCCGTGCCAGGTCCTTGTTAATGCCGCTTGTTTCTGCAAGAAGAAGATCGAAGTTGTTCTTTGTGGAGATATGGTTGTGAAGGGAGAATTCAAAGTGGAAGATGGTGTGTTTTCGTGCAGCTCAATTTGCGAGAAGAAACTTAAATGTGGAAATCATGACTGCCCTGAAATCTGCCACCCTGGCCCATGTGGGGAATGTGAATTCTTGCCAGGCAAGATTGAGACTTGCTGCTGTGGTAAGGCAAGTTTAAAGGAGGGTAGGCAGAGTTGTTTGGATTTGATTCCAACATGTTCACAGATCTGTGGCAAGATTCTCCCTTGTGGACTGCATAGCTGCCTGAATGTCTGTCATTCTGGTGTTTGTCCACCATGTCCTGTGCTCGTCAGCCAAAAATGCCGCTGTGGTTCAACTTCTCGAACTGTTGAGTGCTACAAAACTGTCACAGGGAGTGAGATATTTACTTGTGATAAACCCTGTGGTCGGAAGAAGAACTGTGGAAGGCATCGGTGCAATGAACGGTGCTGCCCTCTTTCTAATTCTAACAATAGTCCCTCTGTTGATTGGAATCCACATTTGTGCTTGATGCCGTGTGAAAAGAAGCTAAGGTGTGGACAGCATTCTTGCCCATCACTGTGTCACAGTGGTCATTGTCCTCCCTGTCTGGAGACAATTTTCATTGACTTGACTTGTGCTTGTGGTAGAACTTCAATTCCTCCTCCACTTCCTTGTGGTACGCCTGCCCCTTCATGTCAATACCATTGCTCAGTTCCTCAGCCATGTGGTCATCCATCTTCTCATAGCTGCCATTTTGGGGAGTGCCCACCGTGCTCAGTTCCTATTGCAAAGGAGTGTGTTGGTGGGCACGTCATCCTCAGGAACATTCCTTGTGGGTCCAAGGATATTAGATGCAATAAGCTTTGTGGCAAGACAAGGCAATGTGGCTTGCATGCATGCTCTAGAACTTGCCATCCACTACCCTGTGATTCTTCTGCTGGATCAACTACTGGTGCAACAGCTTCTTGTGGGCAGACATGTGGGGCTCCAAGGAGTGATTGCAGGCATACGTGTACCGCCCTTTGTCATCCGTTCTCTCCATGTCCTGATGTAAGATGTGAGTTCTCTGTCACGATCACTTGTTCTTGTGGCCGAATAACTGCTACTGTTCCTTGTGATGCTGGAGGTAGCAATGGAGGGTACAATGTTGATACTGTTCTTGAAGCCTCCATAATCCAAAAGTTACCCGTACCTCTACAACCAGTTGAAGGAAATGGCAAGAGAATTCCTCTTTCTCAGAGGAAGCTCGTGTGTGATGATGAATGTACAAAGACGGAGCGTAAAAAGGTTCTTGCTGATGCTTTCGGAGTTACTTCCCCAAACTTGGACGCATTTCATTTTGGTGAGAGTATGTCAATATCTGAAGTGCTATCAGAACTTCTCAGACGTGACCCTAAGTGGGTGTTGTCTGTGGAAGAGAGATGCAAATATCTGGTCCTTGGCAGAGGTAGAAGTGGAGTCAATGCCCTTAAAGTCCATGTTTTCTGCCCGATGTTGAAAGAAAAGAGAGATGCAGTTAGGCTGATAGCGGAAAGGTGGAAGCTTTCTGTGAATGCTGCTGGTTGGGAGCCAAAAAGATTTATTGTCGTTCATGTTACACCTAAGTCCAAAGCTCCAGCTCGTGTGCTTGGAGTAAAATGTTCTAATCCTAGTAGCATGTTGCAACCACCAAATTTTGATCCTCTGGTCGACATGGATCCCAGACTTGTTGTTGCTCTTTTTGATATGCCTAGGGATTCAGATATCAGTGCATTGGTCCTCAGGTTTGGTGGGGAATGTGAACTAGCCTGGTTGAATGATAAGAATGCATTGGCTGTCTTCAGTGATCCAGCTCGAGCAGCAACTGCTATGAGGAGATTAGATCAGGGATCTGTGTACCATGGAGCAGTTGTAGTTCCTCAAATTGGTGGTGCATCAGCTACAACTTCAGGTGCTAATGCTTGGGGATCTTCTGTAGCATCCAAGGATGGAAGTGGTATGGCATCCCTGAAGGGGAATCCATGGAAGAAAGTAGTTGTGCAGGATCCTGACTGGAAGGACGGTTTTTGGGTTGGTGAGGAGTGGTCAGGAACTGCTACTGATTCTGACTTGAAGGGGAAAGAAGCTCCAATTGCAGCATCAGCCAACATGTGGAGTGTTCTGGATTCCGAAAGCACCTTGAAATTATCAGCTGCTTCTGTTAAAAAGGAGGATCTTTTGAAACAGCCTGAAAATAGTTCTGTATCGGCCACTAATCCAGAAGGCAGTGGTTCGAATTTGCCGGCACTGCAAGAAGGGACTAGCGTTGAGTGTTCTGATGATGTAGTGGATGATTGGGAGGAGGCTTATGATTGAGTGTGTGCGTACAAATTTATATCGACAAGATATTCTGTGCAAGCAATAATTGCAGGAGAGAAGTTTCAATTCAGTTTGCCCTCCTGTGTTCACGTTTTATCTTTAGTTTCCTTTTTGGGAAAATGACTTTCTGGTTTGGATATTTCGCATGTGGTGTATGCCTTTTTAAGAAATTTCACAGCTAGAAGGAAATTTAGCGAGGAAGTTCCGTCCCTGTTGGTGGAAGTTGGAAAGTATGCTGTTGCTGTAAATGTGTATTTCGTTCCTCCGCCTTCTTCGACTTAATACGTATCTCATTCACCAGTCTTTAAATGACCATGGTTTATCATTTTCTGTGTTAGTTCTTATTTCCGTTTTCCATGATATTTTCGTTGAGTTTTCCTTCATAATCCTGTAGTTGCTGTTGCACTATCTATTTCTCCTCTCCCTTTTGTTAACTTAGCTAGCATGGACGGAGGAAGGGAGCACCTGGTCATCTCAGTGTTTTTGGCGTTTTTGGTGAAATGATGGAAGTTGTAGCAACCAGTGGATGCTTCATTAGGATATAGGGAATAGGATCACCTTTTGATTCTTTCGCAAGTAAGATATTATTTGATATTGCACCGTCTCTGATGATGCTATTGTAGTCTTGTGGAGTTTTCCTTTTTAGACGTTGATATTGTGTCAATTGCGTTTAGCTGTGTACTCGGCATATCTCCCTCTTCCTCTTGGTTCTTGCTAGTGCGCACATCTCGAGTAGCTGGGTTGGGTGGTCTAAATTTATGTCTTATTTTGGAATCGAAATACTAAAGATGTATATGACAGTACTCGATGTGCAACCTTTGAGTTCTCACAATATGTGCATACAAACATTCAGTAACAGTGTTTGCCAATGTTTCTCTAGGTTTCCTTGTAATCATCTATGTGACAAAATGATGCCTTCGACATTGACGAGGAACCATTGCCAGATAAAATGCTGTGAGCTGGGTCCTTCTTTTCTCTTCTTTTTCTTCACAAAATATAAGGCCGTGGTTGGTTTGCCGTTTTCGATCCATTTTCCGCTTTCGAAAACGCGGAAAAAGCATTTTTGAAAACGAGTTAAAAATTATAACTAAAAACACAAAACAACTTTTTATCGTTTTCAGCGTTTTCAATTATAAATGTTGAAAATACTCAAAACGCGGAAAAAGAGCCGTTTTCGGGGAAAACTAAAAATCGTTTTGAAAATGAAAATGGAAACCAACCGCAATATTAGAGTCTTTTCTTAGTGCACAAGAATAATAAATTTTGTTTAAAATTGAGAAAAGTATGAATAATAGTTAAGAAGGTATGTCAAATAGGTAAGCATTCATTTGTCTTTGAAGGGATAGATGATCATGTTTTGTAGATAAGATTAGGTTGGATGGGGAAAAATAGTCTCGTCTCATCCATATACTTGGGTTGCTTGGGTTGCTTACGAACAGTGAAGCCTCGGTTGGGGTTGGCAGGGATCCCTACGATTGCAATTGTGTCTTTATTAATCTTTTGATAGATCTGTTTGGCGATTTGAAATTGAAATAACCTCCTCAGCATGAATGCAAAAAAGAAGGCGTCATTTGTCATGTTCGATAGATTTATTATATTTGTCATCGTACTAGTGAGAAAGTTTGGCTTTATTCTAATAACTCGGAAGCCAAGTGGAAGTAAACGAGAGAATAAAATGTTCTATTACTTTCATTTATAAAGTGAGCCCTTGGTATAATCTCAAGAATTGAACATCTCATACTGCTACAATTAACCCCACCCATCTCCCTCAAATAATAGGTTCGTAGCTCCTCTAAAAACTCATTTTTGACTTCACTTTCTCTAGATAAAATATTTTACAGGTTAACTCAATTTTTTCCTACTTTTTAGTTACACATTCTTAAAAAATTCACAATTATAAAATTAATTTTCCAAAAAAAGGGGCTGAAACATAGGCTTCATCTAATTTGAAGGGTTTATGATTTATATTTTATTTGCATAATTTAAATGATTATATCCTATCAAGATCAAATTCTACATATGGACATTATGGATCAACTCTTCTGGTAGTTCCAAATGATCTATAAGGACATTATTACATGTACATCAAACTTTACATAATATGTTACATAATGTCACATGTCACTCTCATTTGTCAGTTTAAAAAGAGTCAACCTTTTCATCTAATCTTTTTCCGCCACATCATTTTATATAATTCCCTATATATCATGTTTATGTACAAGTAGTATAATCCATCTCGTAAACCATCATGACATGTTTGCTATACATATATTTTCGACCTGGCAAATGAACCAATGAGACGGATTAACTTGCTTATCGCTTTAGAAAATTTTGAATGCCACTCAATTGAAACAAGCCCCAAAATTTAACGAGATAGAAAATTCTACTCATTTATCCGACAACTTTTTTCGAGGATATACTCTCCGGGGCAGGAAAACACACTGTCTCCATTCCATGTAACGACTTTTACACCTAATCCATTGCTCTACAATTGTTATCGTAATTTTTGACTACATCACTTCATTTTAGATTATGTTTTCCCTCTTTCACAAGGCTCTGTATATACCTCCAAAAAGTGCAAATGGATGAGTGGTCGAAGAATTTATATTACAGAATTCATGTAGTAGGACGCGTCATTGCGGATGTAGGAATAACACTCTGGAGACTCTTAACCAATTACTTAAGCTGCGAATAGAAATGACGTCATTGTACTTGTGCAAACAAAATGTCAACCACTAGGTTTAAAAAACTTCAAGTTTCAAAATGTGAAAATTCCTAAGTCGTAATTAGACCTAAACTTTTTCAAATTCATTATATAGAGGAATGTCTTCGCTCGTGCTTTCTTCTCCAGCCTGAGCTCCAGCAATTTCAATGCAAGAGTACAAGAAAATATATAGCATATTTGATTTATTCCATAATTCCTTTTTGTTTACTCCTCTTGTAATATATTAGCTTAATTTTTTCATTAAGAAACCTAATCTTTTGATGGCTCAATAATATGTTTTCTTCTTCTTATCTTAATTCTTCTTCTCATTTGGTTGATTTATCAAATTAGTTTGTGTTGTTCACATGGTATCAAAGCACAAATCTATGCATCAAAGTTGATTCTTCTTTTAAATCATTTTGTGCAAATTGAAAACCCTTACCCTTGTCTCTTCTTCCCTGGGACGGTTGTGGACAATTGTGCTCCAGATTTTTTTAGTGCAACAATGTTCGCTGTACATCTAGCACATCAATGTTTGCTCTACACTCTCAATTGTCTATATAGATTAGAACAAATGTTATATGAGAGTTGCAAGTGATGAGTGCAACTCTTCCAAACAAAAGGAACATTGGAAATCTTAATGTCTTAAGCTATTGAAGAAGCAGCAGCCACAATCACAGTAGCGATCCTATTGCCCCAATGCTAACATAGCTACCACCATGCCACCTAGTGACTCGTATATACTTGGAGCACCATCTTCCTCCAATCCCATGTTGACTGGTTTAGCAAAGCAGTTTCTGAAGTTCTTAGCCACAGAGCCACATCCCATGTCAACCTCTACTTGTAGGTTTGTCATCTCAGAGTCGTTCAGGTAGTTTTTTCCTAATGGATCTTTGACTCGGTTGCTTCCAAACACGCTGTCTAACTCAAAATTCTTTAATGACTCGCATCCTTCTAACTTTAGGTTTGTTTCATGCTCATCATTTAGGGAAAATTGAAACCATAGTCGATTTTGTAGAAACTTCAAAAATTTATTGCATTTATTGGTTATTTTCGTGCATTAATATTGGTATGGTTAGAAATGTATTTCAATGAGCTGTTCAATCATATAAATGGCTCGTTTGGTATGACTTTAGCTTCCCGTAGAAGAGAATTTGAAGAAAGTTACCTTAATTTTTATTTGAAAATTAATTTTTAAAAGAGTTATTTTTTAAAATGCTCCTTTTTTTTTAATTTGAAAAAAAATTTAATAGTATTTTAGATCCTTGTGTTTGTTAACAATTTTTTGAAAATTGTATTTAATTAAAAAAAAATTGATTTTAGCGTTAAAATCTTTTCTGATTTTAAATGTTCCCAAGTTTCCCCGTTCTTGAGGACTAGTGGTCTTAATGTGATTGTGTAATCCATTACGGCCCTTCCTATTTTTCGTGCTTAGTCCAATTTGGCTAGCTACATGCGCATTTTGAGTATTCTAAGAGATAGTACTAAAAGATTATGATATAGAATTGTTGGAATAATTAATAATTTCACATGTAGACTTCACATTCGATTGCAAATTTTAAG
>NW_019249230.1:17382-60384 GCF_002742605.1 Olea europaea var. sylvestris
TTGGATTAATCAATGCGCCAGCCGTATTTATTGATTTAATGGATGTGTTTAAAGATTTCTTGGATAAATTTGTGATTGTATTATAGACGATATATTAATTTATTCAAGAATAAGAGAACAACTTGATAAATACTGAAGGACAATATAGATATTAAGAGAAAATAAACTTTACAATAAATTTAAGAAATGTGAATTTTGTATGGAAGAAGTGGCGTTTCTAGGACATAAGTGATAAAAAGAAGGAATTTTGGTAGATCTTAGCAAAATTGAGGCTATTACATGGTGGCAGCGCCCAACACCACCTACAAAAGTAAGACGTTTTCTAGGACTTGTCAGATATTATTGTAGGTTCATGAAATTTTTTTCAAATATTGATATGCTAATGACAAAGTTAACCCACAAGAATATTCCATTAAAATGGACGGATGAATGCTAGAATTAGTAGCAATTGTCTTTGCATTAAAAATTTGAAGACATTAGTTATATGGAAAAAGTTTGAGATATATACAGAGTACAGTGTTACACGTACCGAATTTTTTACTTATTACTCACAACAGAGGGTGGGGATCACATGTCAGTATTTTTAAATTCACACAGGCCCGCATGCATTTGTGAGAGAGGGCGACCCCATTTGGTACATATGGAATAATCCATATACAAATCATAAGAGTGAAATATTTCTTTATGCAAAATGAGTTAAACTTACGTCATGGAGATGGCGACAATTAGTTAGCCATTACTGATGTAAGATCAACTATCACTTAGGATAAGCCAATGTAGTAGCCGATACTTTGAACTGGAAAAACCAAAAAGGTCAAGAGAATTAAATAAGGAATTTGAAAATTTTAAATTGGAGATCTCGACGTCTGGCGACGAGAGATTGATGAGTACAACAATTCAATCAACTCTGTTAAAAATGATCAAAGAAGATCAAAAAGATGATAGATTAACAATGTTGGCACATTTTTTGCCAATAAAGATTACTTATAAAATGGAGCAGTACGCTAATTTGTTATATGACAAATAGTTAGACTACATGGTGTCCCCGTTTCGATAATTTTTGGACAGAAATCGCTGCTTTGTTTCATATTTTTGAAAGAGATTGCACCAAATGTTAGCTACTAAGTTGCATTTTAGTACGACTTTTTGCCCGCAAACTGATGGGCATAGTGAACAGGCGATACAAACTGTTAAGGGCTAATATACTAGAGTTTTCAAAAAATTGGGATATTCATTTATCGTTGATCGAATTTGCTTATAATAATAGATATCAGTCCTCAATTGGTATGCCCCCGTACAAAGCGTTATATGAAAGAAAATGCAAATTACCACTATATAGGGATCAAGTAGGAGAACAAAAAATTTTAGAGCCGAAAATGGTACAAGAAATTATTCAAGTAATAGAAAAGTTTAAGAAAAGTATTGTTGCAACACAATATAGGCAACAAAGTTATGCTAATAAAGGACGCCGACCCTTAGAATTTGAAGTTAGCGATAACGTTTTTATTACAATTGCAAAATTAAGAGACTTCAAGGTATATTGGACCTTTTTGAGATTGAGAAAATAAAGTTGGTTCTGTAGCTTATCAGTTAGAATTACCATAAACATTAGGTAGGGTTCATAATGTATTTCACATATCAACATTGCAGAAATTAATACCTGACCCATCACACATACTTACCGCAATCCCCTATGAATATACAAGAAAACTTTGACATGCAAAGAAAGACCCGTAGAAATTATATCTTAAAACAAGAAACAGCTACAAAATAAAAAATTTCATTAGTCAAAGTTTTATGGAAAAGTGCATACGTTTAGAAAAGAAACATGGGAACAAGAAAATGAAATGCTAGAGGAAAATTCCCCGGGCTGTTCACATGAATTTCGAGGATGAAATTCTTATAAGGGTGGAGAATTATAATGCTAATTCTCCCAAAAATTCAAGATATCACTTTACGAGAATTTTTTCGATAATATGCCAATAACACCTAGAAATGAAGTGGTATCGCCAGGTGTACCACGGTAACACTCAAAAATTATGGCGATAGCACCTAGCTTTAAATAGGTACATTGAAATGAAAATAATTATATTTAAATTCTAACACTTAGTGGATTTTGTAGTATCATGTATCTTATATTATATTCTATACGTTAGTGACATTATTATAATATTAAAACACATGATTTGTTCTAATGCTAAGAGCTACGAGCATCGGTTTTTTACAATTCAAAACTCATCATGTAGCTCACGTCACGACTTTTCCAAATATATTTCGAACGAAAATTTTTTACGAGAAAAATTTACAAAATGCCATTTTTTTTTTATGAAAAAAGAAAGTTATTGAGACCACCCAATGCCACTTGTCAAGTTTCACCACAAAATTCATGTGAGGGCGAGATCTTCAGGCATTTCCATGACAAAAATTCAGCCTTTATCATGTCCATTTTGTCTTACAGTTGATGGCACTTTTTGACTTATATTGTATTACATGATTTGTCCAGAATTCCAGTTGATCATTGTCACAATTTGGGACATTATGTAGATAAGCTAGTTTGGTATAAGAAAGTGCAAATTTTTATGGAAATTTAGTATTTTAAGTAGATAATTTTGTTACAAACTCTAGTCTCTAGGATTGGATTCTTAAGTTAAATTGAGGCTAGAAATGTGTCCAAGACAAGCACTTCCTTTGACTAAGTTAAGCTCCTATGACACTTGTAGAGATCATCTTAACATTTGTATGAATTGTGGAAAGTTGCGTGTCATGCATTTTATAATATAAAATTTTGCTAAATAAATACAAGTACTTGGGTGTAAGGAGTAACAAAATTTTCTATGATTTGAGATATGAAAGTAACAGCTATAGATGGGGCTAAGCCCCAACAAAGAAAAAAAAAATTGTTTTATTTCAAGAGACATATTGATATGTCTCTATAATTAAAATATCAATTAAAGAAATGGACAAATTCTAAAGTCATGTTTGGTAAAAATAAATAAATAAATAAACTTCAATCCAAGTAAACTGTAAAAGTTTTCATTTAAATCGCACAAAATTGTTTCATGAAAAAAAAAATATGTTGTGACAAAGTTTTAAAGTTACTACGAGCAATTTTGTCATTTCTACAAATTATTTTAAAGTTATTTTCTAAACTAGACGTCAAAAATAGTTCTAGTAAACTGTCCTACAACTTTTAAAGGAAATGACTCGATTTACTACGAAATATCTTTTATATGAAATTACGGAGATCCAAGGATAGGGGTGGCGGTTTCTTGTACTTGGGAGTGCAAGAAAATATTGTCCCTTAGCTTGATGTATTTGGTTGGCTTCATGTCTCTAAAAATCCTCACTTTCATTTGTCACTTTAGGTAGATGATGACATAATTTTTAGATCAAATTAGGTCTTCAGAATCGTGTACTAGTGAAAGGAAAATAAGCGAATTATTGTACTCATTTTAGCCATGCAAGAGTTCCTCAATTTTACATAAGGTATAGGACTTTATTATAATAAGTAAAACTAAAATTTGGACTTGTGTATTCCCTACTGGTATTGTTATAATCAAATAAGCAAATACAACAAGATACAACTAAAGTGAGATAAGTCATCTTATAGTACCTTGTATAAAGAATTATTTTCAGAAGCTTTTGGACAAATTTTTAATTGCTCAACAACTCAAACTTTCCCTAAGAAAGAGAAATTTCGGTGGGGCGGTCGCATCCTGAGATAAGTCATCTTGTAGTACTTTGAATAAAGAATTATTTTCAAGAGTTTTTGGACAAATTTTTAATTGCTCAACTCAAACTTTCCCTGACAAAGAGAAATTTCGGTGGGGCAGTCACACTGTAGGGTGTGCCGCCTCAGTGGTGGCCCACCACACACCCCGAGGTGTTTGGGCCACCCGCCGAGGTGACACCACTGAAGATTTAAGCATAAATAGTGGACTAATGTTTCATTTCAAAATACACAAACATTCTTCATTAGCAAAAACTTTCTTCGTCCATTTCCAGGAACTTAAAGCTGAAAAGTTCTATCTTTGATTCAGAAGAACAACTAGGCATTTTTATCTCAATGAGCTAAAATCTTCAATTTTTAATTTGGGAAAAGAGGGATTGATATGCTACAATCAATATAGCAATTTCTTCCTTACTGATTGGTGAAAAATTTGTCAACGCTCATTTTCGATTCGAGTTTCTTAAAAATTAGATTCTTTGATTTGTTTTATCAATAACGTTACCCCCATACATATGCTCATTAATTAGAACCCTAAGGTAGGGGGTAACACCCTTAGATAGTGATCGGAATACTCTAGCAAAATAATTCTGCCTTTTATTTTTTTATTATTATTATTTTTTTACCGGATATTCTGATCTCCTACTTCTTTTATCTGATTACTAATAAAAACTTTTTAACACTTTAAATTTCAAGAACTTCTACTAGGACTACGCAAGATTATGAGTAATTTCGTTAATTGTCTAGTTAACTCATTAAATTACTTTTTTGCTTTAAAAATGTATTTAAATTTTATTTAATTTTTTATGAGTTTTTGCAAAATTTTTTTGGGTACAAATTTTTTTTTTTTTTTAATTTTTATATCAAGATATCCACTTTACAGTGACTAAATACTGGAGTCTACACCTTGGCCCCCTCAAGCTGCAGATAGGTTAAACCGCATGTTGTGTCCCAAACTGATCAGTGCTCAAGAGCCCCCCTAACTGATCTGCCAAAGTGGCATGCAAATCGTTTCCCATCTTTGTACCTTGCCTTCCAGTAGAGCTCCTGCCTTTCAAGATAAATCCTGCCTTCCAGGAGAATATCTGCCTTTCAAGAGCCTTTCAGGAATCGAACTCACGACCTCTGATCTGTCAGCCTTGGAGCGCCCTCATCTTTGTCAGTTGGGATGTGCCCTGAGGGGCTTGTTTAGGATACATTTTATTCCAATAATATTGATCTGCCACCCACATCTATTCAATTGTCCAACCTCCAATGAAAATCCATACAGAGAACTAGATTGAAAGAGAACCAGTGTTTACTTTTTTTTTTTTTTGTGCTAGCTCTTGAATGAAGAATTCTCTACAATTTCAAACCCTAACCACTTATTTATATAAGTTCAAACGGGTTTGACCCATCTTCTGACCTAGTCCAATATTTAATTAACTCACTTAGTTAAATTCGATCCATAAATTGATTAATCCAATTAATTATTTCTGGCATATAATGAAGTAATTCAATTAATTTATTTATTTAACGTTTGTTAAATTAATTAATCGGTAAATATCAATCTCTCTAGTTTCCTTTTGTGCGTGACCCATTAGGTTCCCAATCACGACGCCTGACGACATGAAATATTACTTTGATCGAATCAAAATTGATAAATTAAAATATTATTTTAATTTATTACCAATCTATATTTGCTGTTCCAAATTGACATCTAGTAATGTGTCGGGGTAATACATGTATTGGAAAATATTGTGTGGTATGACAAAACAAAACTCGTTCATTTACTGTGAAACTTTAATCCTTTCGTCAATATGATCTGATCAATTACGAGATATAGAAGTGTGTCAATCCCAATTATTGATCATATCTTTCATTCCGGTATTAAGTTAATATAAGTCGAAAACTCCTTTTCGACTTCTGAATACACTTTGGCCAAAGATTTCGTTATCAACTTAATTGAATGAAATGTAGATTATAGTCTCTTACTACCTAAGAGTGATGAATCATCTATTGGTCTTTCACAACTTTTATACGATTCTTGACATACCTAAACAATGAAGTATTAGTGGCTTTTGACAGAGCAACATCCAACACTACCAAAGTATGACTGTACTCATATAAGGCACCATGAAAACCTTAAATCAAAGGACCAATTCCACTACCGAACGTTAGATATTAACCACTGATACTCAGATAGTTATCCATATGAAATCTCTCAGCAAGACTCCAATATTTTGTTCTATAACAAAACATTCAAGCGTCCATTTAAGTGTCACCAAATTTTAACTTGTGAAATCAGCTATTTCATAAGTAAGAAATACCACACGTGGTGATCTATATGTATAACGATATCCGTATCACGTTATTACTTACGACTATGGATGATTTAAAATTCAATCATATGTAATTTGTATCTTACAATTATAATTCTTTGTGATTAACAAATTATCAAGATTTAAATCTACGGACTCTATTATTTAATTTAATTTAATATTAATTAAATAATAGATCTGCCGTAAAATTTTATCAACCATATATTAAAAGTACTTATGTCCTGAGCCGGACATGGCCCAAGGCAAGTGAGCCCATTGTTTTGGACCTCATATTTTAGGGGGGCTCTTAGAAAGCTCAAAGCCTCACTTGCCTTGGGCCTCATATTTTAGGGGGCCTCTAAAAAAGCTCAAAAATCGCACATCTCTTTTAAAAAAATAAATTTTGCACATAAAAGAGGGAAACGAGCGGATCGCCTTCCTCTATAAGTTCATCCATTCCATCCAACCATTCCAATCGACAATCGTCTTCTCCACAGACGACACTCCAATCCAGTCATCCAGAAGGCAGAATTAATCTGCAGGTTGGGCGAAATCCTCATGTGCGAAATCCGCAGGTTGGGCATTTCTCCATCCATTATATGAATTATGATTTTATTGATTTTCGAGAAGTGTAAATTCAATTTTTTAGTGATTTTTAATGGAATTATTTATTTGGACATATTTTTTATGATAGTTTCATGTTCCATTTCATTAAGAGTATGGATTACTAATTCTGTGATTCAATTTTACTCTATCACAATTGACAATTCATCCAATTCTTTTACGGTATTATTTCGAATTACTGCCTCATAAATGATAGTCTTTATGCTAGTCATGTTAAATAATATTTTTATTACTGAAGGCCCTTATTGATGTTGTAACACGTAGATTTGTGGTGGTTGTTGGGTGAAGGTTTATGGAGTTTTCTTTTGGGTTATCTTTTTGGCTACTGGTAATTTGAAATTATTTATGGATTATGGTTTTGGTTTGAAAGAATTTATGCTCCGGTTCTCTCATTTTTCTTTTGTCTCAAAAGCCTCATTTGAGAACCCTAGTTTGTCTTTTCTACCTCATCATCTCATGTTTTCTTCTTCTTCTTTTCTCTTAGCTGTGCCCATTTTACCTTTCTTATATGTTGAATGGTTGTGATCTATTTTGATTCTTGAAGTAATGAATTTACTTTTTTGGCAATAGGATTTTAGTGGTTATTTTATATTCAATACAAATTTTTATTTTGCTCATTTTTGCTCCATTTGTTATTCTTATTTGAAGGACATTGTATTTTGAAGGAATTTGCATTTTTTGAGCAATTGATGTATTGGATTGCATTAAGAGAATGAACTGTTGTTTTGCAAATGTCTAGATTGTCTATTCTTGTCACGATTGCCTCTGTTGAAAGTTTCAAAGTTGAAGTTGATTAAATTTTATCTTCGATCATCCATGTCACTAGAGCAATTGAATGAATTAGTTATGATTTTTATTAAAAAAATATATGTTGGAAAAACTTGATGTTAGTAGTTTGATTACAAATTTTACATCCCAAAATGTGAGAAGACTAAATCTTATGCTAGCCTAATTTTTCGGGTTGTGAAAGAAGTTTTATTTTGCTATTTTATCTTTTGAATTGTATAAAGGTTTCTATTTAATATAAAAGGTTAATTATTAAATATTTACATATTGTTAGACTTGTAAAATAAATTTTGTGCTGGGGGGCCCCATAATAATTAAACGCCTAGGGCCTCTAAATTCTCAAGACTAGCCCTGCTTATGTCCAAAATTGATTGGACTTTTGGCATAACACTTACACACCTCTCATTTTCAATAAACTTTCAATGTTTTACATTGAATATAAAAACAATAGAAATGGTGTATTTCTTCTAAGGTAAAGAATAACTTCAAAAATAAATCAATACATGATCTCACACAATCTAATACTAATTACATACAAACTTGATAAGCAGAATACCTATGCATTAGCCTTACAATTTCCAAATACCATAACAAATCTTATCATTTTATTTCAGTTCAATAATTGAACTAATCCATTATTGGGCTTGGTTGACTTGATATTATAATTTGTACCAAGTCAAGCTAATAGTGCCATTTGTTGGGACAATGGCCGAATAAAAAGGGTACAACTTTTTTATGCCAAATGAGTTCCATCATATGATGCCATACTCTCAATTATTTGTACTTTATATATGCTTCGCGGCCCACATTTTTCATTTTTCATCCACTTAATTAAGTCACCTCGAGAGTGTGATTCCAAAAATCAGTTAATTGTCTTTGTCCAAATTGTTTTTTACATAGTAGATTACTCTTATGATTTACTTCACGAATCAAGTGATTTAGAAAGATCAAAATTGTTCTTCTCTTTGTAGATTATTAAGGGATAAAATTTCATTTTGATTAAAAATGAAAACTTAACTAATGTATAAGGATTCATACTAATTTTCTTAACAAGATAAACGTTTGAAGATGAAACCCCTGGCAATGTAGCACTAGCAGTCACAATCCCTTGTTATTTGAGGAAGAAAAATAAGATTGATTTAAACGTGAAAGATTACTCTCCATTAATATAAGGGCCTGTTTGATAGGCTTGGTTTTTCATGGAAAATGGAAAACATTTTTCATTTCCAGCCAAAAGTGCATGTTTGATTGTTGAAAATTTCCATGGAATTGGTTTTTCAATTCTCACCTCATATGACCAATTTTCTTGGTTTTTAAGGAGTTCAATTTTCTTTAGTTTGGTGGGAATTGGGTTTTCCGTGTTTTTTTCTTATATATATTTTTTACTTTTTTTTTTTTTTACAGTGGAAACAAATTCTATCCACAATTGTAACAAATTTTATCCATTTAATTACAATTTTCATGAAAAGTAAAGTTAAATGAATACAAAAAGATTCAAAATTTCAATATTTTTAAAGTGAAAATATACCAATCAAATACATTTAATTAAAAATTACCAGTAAAATAAGTTCTAAACAATTTAATTTTTTAAAATTCATTTTCTTTCCATCTAAATTTTATGTTTACAATCAAACGGATTATAAGATTTTCTGCGTAAAAGTTCAAAAGTAAAAGCGTACAAATTACGCTCAAAGCGAATAATATTTATACCAAGTTGGTTGATGTTATGTTACAAGTGGCCACTGAACCAAATTCAGCCAACACTTAAATTATTTCAAGGCCCACATTTTCCCTCCACTTAATTAGGTCACATCAGAGGGAATCCTATCATAATCTGATTCCAAAAACCAATTATCTGTCGTCTTTATCCAACTTGCTTTTTAAATGTCGTGTCGCTTTCCATTCATTTGCACGGTTGAACTTGAGGGGTTTAGGAGGACCACTATTTATTTTTTTTAGGTGAAGGTGCCAATCTTTGAACCATAACTATAATCGAGGAAATAAAAATTCTTAACCAACTAGAAGAGGTTGAGTTGGTCCATTGCTCTTCTTTTTCTCGAAAGTTTAGGTTTGTTTGGAAGAATTTTTTTGAAAATTATTTTTAATCACAAATTCTATAGAACCAATAATTTTCAAAAAATTATTTTTTATTTAAAAAAATATCATCCGAACAAATGCTTAATGCATCTCTCATGGATTAAAGAGTTTCTCAATGACAAACATATAAAGTCATGAGCTAATATCCTCGACAATATTGATATTTCAAATTGAAATCTCAAATCTCAATATGACATCTAAGTGGTTTAGGTCTAGTTCGAAGTTCTTGCTAGGAATTTCAAAATTATTATTTTTATAATCTATCAATTAGGCCCCCGTTTGGCCCCCATTTTCTAGAAATGAAAATGGGTGGAATAATATTTTTTGAAAAATGAGTGATTGAAAAAGAAAGAAAAGATTTCGATTTACGTGTAATATTATTTTATGAAAGATTGTATGGTTGAAAAATAGGAAAGAGAAAAATGAAATGTAATGTAATAAAATTTAATGGAGACCAAATAGGAGCTAAATCACAATTTATGTAAATTTACATAAATTAATACATTAACCCATTTCTTTCATGTCCCTAAGCCAGTGGTTAAAAATAAAAATCCTCGGCCGCTCTTAAGTAATGCGTTCAATTTATTAGCGCAATCTATGCCTGATTTTTTAATATGTGGAATTAATTGATGTGAAGAATAAAATTAGATCAATCATGACAAGACAATCACAATCTCTAAAATATTAAAGATGCACTTTGATGACAGGCCATTTTCATTTGGGGAAATTGCAGCAGGGTTTCTAACCTTTTTCATTTTTTGCAAATTTTACTCTAACTGTTGTACCAGCGAAAATTCCTAATCTTTCATAAATATGCACCTAAGGTCTATCTGGATGGAAACCATCCAAAACACCGTCAACTGACCGAAAAAATTTCTTGAACTATATGTTACTACGACGATTTTATTGAATGTTAATACCTTTTTGGACGGTATTTTTGGATGGTGTTTCGGACGGTTTTATTGGATGTTGATTCCTTAATTTTTTCGATCAATTGACGGTGTTTTGGACGGTTTCCGTCCAGATGGACTTTAAGTACATATTTAAGAAAGGTTAAGATCCTCCGTTGACACCAATAAAGATTAGGGTAAAGTTTACAAAAAATGAAAAGATTAGAGGACCACTACTTCAATTTTCCCTTTTCATTATTTAAACATGAGTTGTATATTATTTAATAGGAATCCAAATTCTATTTTGGTTCCCTTATTAAGTATTTTTATTTAGCCTGTCCCTTGGAAATTTAAAAGTGGTAGAAAAAACTTGTATATACTATTAATTGAAGTTTGACAGAATCTCGTTTTTTCTTAACCAATTAATGGGTTCTAATATTCCCAAATAAGACAAAGAGATTAAAAGATGGAATAAAATGTATTGCAATTTAATTTTGTTGACATTAGGAAGTGTTACGCCCCGTATCCGAAGCAATCAAAGGAGGTCATGTAGAGGCACTACATGTAAACATCTAGCAAAGGAAGGAAACAAGCTACCCTTTGGTCGAGGCGCTATCCACTCTATTGATAACAAAAATTAATTATTACTGTTACATGTATGGTTGTTTATTATGGATGGATAAAAAAGAAAATAATGTACTATTTCAACTTTATTTGTAGTAAATTCAACTTAATATTCTATACTAATAATAAATGGAGTAAATGCGAATACGCGCCTTTGTGCACGGTTCCGCACCAAATTCATGAACTTACTAGTAATAATAAACGTGTTTGAGCCGGTTGTGCATCGAGTGCCAGGATTTATAAGTGTGTTTGACTTTGAATAAACCAACCCAAACAGCAAGTTTGTTGAACATATGTATATTGTAATTTGGTCCCTTAATATATGATAAATTTACTTCTCAGTCCAACTTTTCAACTTGTTTAGAATTGTGGCCTGTGCATCATCCAACTTGTGGTTCTGAAGATTTTTCATAATATTGGATAATGAATCGACAGGATTAAGCTATCACCCCTCTCGAGCGTAAAAGAGACAGAGAAAATATCTCAAGTCAATGTACAAGCACCATGCTCTACTTCGGTTTCATAATCAATTAGGGCAAAAATAAAGCATTGGACATGTATACAATGCAAACCCTTTTTTTTTTTTTTTTTTAAATTTACGAGAAATTTAGCGAGTCTTTATTTTGCTTCTTTCCGATTGAAAGTTATAGTATACATATTCGAATACTACGATAGTGTTTTAAATGCACAAATTAAATAAAAAATAAATGTGTCATCTCTTCAGCAGTTTAGCTACTTAACCATAAAATGGATTTTGACAAACTAGTTGCTATTCAATTCTTTTGGCAACATTCTCCTCTACTAGTCTTTGTGCGGAAATAATCATTTTTCATATGAATTCGGCCCAATTTGTCCATTAAACTTGTACATGCATCTCATATGGAGTGAAGGTCAAAGATGTACTCGCATCGTTCAGATCATTTTCGTCAATTTATGTACAAAGTGTGTATTCTCCGTCTTTATTATTTGACACCCGTGCCCTCTTATTTTTTATGTGATGGATTGTAAAAATAAAAAAATAAAAGAAAAAATGAAACCTACTCCATGGAATTGTGGACTACAAATTGAGTTGAAGACAACACAAATGGGTCTAAACGTCAGTAGATGCTTTCCTATGATGGTTAACAAGTACTATAATAATTAACTCCAAAAATAATAAAGTAAGCCATGCAAAGATCCAATTATGTCAAAAGGGTTGAACCTCAACCTTGAAGGATCTCACTGTCCCATCCTTGAAGTATAGTGAGGGAGGTAAATCGCAGGATGTGTCCCAACAGATTAGAGAATAAGAGCTTGCACGTACGCTAGTGCCCACAAAGAGTCTAATTCCACATTTCAGGAATCGAATCCTCACACTGCGATTGTCAACAAGGTCGAGATTACCTCATTCCTGTCTTTTATACTACAGGGTTATACTCCGGGGGGGCAAAAAAGATCCAATTATGTCAAACATACTCTAGGTTGAGCACGCGTTAGAAAAGAATTTTTTTAATTATGGAGATGTACAAAGATCCAATTCGAATGGAGAGTACAAAAAGTCCATTTGCAGTATTTGGGAAATTTTCAGCACAAAATTGTAATCACCATAAAATATAGGTTAATTGACACGAATCACCTCTATCATTCACATATTTTTATGCAAATCGTCTTTATCGTTTCAATTTCAACATTTCACCCTCATAATCAACAAACATTTCACTAATCTTCTATATCATTCATTCCATTAAATTAAATAAACCAAAAAAAAAAATGATAAGAAATAACTACAGTCAAAGTTTCAAATTATTTCAAAACGTACAAACAAGTCCCATTTAATTTAGCCATTGTTTGATTCCCTTTAAAATTTCAATATATTTTTCTCTTCTTTTACCTACACATTTTTCAATAAAATATTATTACACATAAATAAAAAGTTTTTCCTTATTTTTTAACCACATATTCTTCCAAAAAATACTATTTCAAAATACATTTTGTATCCAAATTTATCGTTATAATGGTTGTCAAATAGGAGCTCGACTTGTCGTAAGCCTCTATTTTGCACGTTTTATATATTGGATAAATGATAACGTAATATTTTTGAAATACTAATATTATTTTTTGAAAGTTGTTGAGGTAATTAAAAATTGAAATTAGTAAAAATAATAAATATATGAATATAACTTTTTATGGAATTGTACATGTATAATGTGAAAACCACCCATAATTGAGGAAAAATCATGCAAATTTCCATTAAAAACATGACCAAGTGGGCAATCCATCCGTATCAAGTGGTTATTATCTAAATCCCCACGCCGTGTCACACGTGAGTCGATGTCAACGTCAGCCAAACGCGTCCCAATCAACTCCAATTTCATCGCAAATGCCTTGCCCACCTTCTTCTCCCTCTATATTAACAACCACAATAATCTCAACAAACTCAAAATCCTCTTCTCAGGAAGTTTTAACTAATTCGATTCTGTTGCAACCCAATTATTTTTAGACTGAGATTATACCTTATTTGAAAGATTCTCTCGCCATTGCCCAGTTTTTTGCTATATTAACTATTTTTTTAACAGAAGTAGTGGCTTTTTATTAATTGGGATTTCTTCATTTCTATTCTCTATGTGTTTTTTGGAGAAAAACCTTTCATCTACCATGCAAATCAAGAAACTGGTGTCTTTGCCCTCTCGTTCTGGGAGAGATTTGCAACGCTACAATCAGGGATATCGTCAAGTTGTTGGGTATGAATCTTAAATCCCTTTTTTTATTCTGAATCGTGAGTTTTTTGGGTTATTAATTTAATGAGAAATATTCATTTTTTTATTTTTATTTTTTTGGTAAATTTCTCATACGGTCTGGTTTATATTCTTTTATTCATGATATTTTTCATCTGGGTTTTAGTTTACTTTGATGAAAAGTGGATCTAAAATTTTTCATATCGTAAAGATGAAGTTTATTTTTGCATTTATTGAATTTGAGCCTAACTTTTTCGTTTTAATTCCAAATTGTGCAGATGCATTCCATATAGATATCGGAAAACCAACAAATCCCAAGAAGAATTAGAAGTTCTTTTGATCAGTTCCCAAAAGAGTTCAAAAATGATGTTCCCTAAGGTATTTTATTACAAGTTTGTAGTGGAATTATTAAAAATCCTTGATATTATTTTTCTTTTAAATAAAATTGTGGTTAATATTGTTTTTTTTTGCAATGGAATATCAGGGTGGTTGGGAAATTGATGAGGATATTCAATTGGCAGCTTCAAGAGAGACCTTGGAGGAAGCTGGTGTAATTGGCTTGCTTGGGGTTAGTATTTTTGTTCCTTAAATAGCTTGAGCCCTTTTTTTTCGTTTAATCGTGTTAAATTGTTCTCTAATATTGTTTACTTGCATTCTTTTTGCAGGAAAAATTAGGGGAATGGATTTTTAAGAGCAGAAGCCAAGAAAAGTTTCATGAGGGATCCATGTTTCCCTTGCTTGTAACCGAGGAACTCGATGTTTGGCCCGAGAAAGAAGTCCGTCAACGAATTTGGGTATGTTTTTACTCTACATATTCTGATACAATTCTTTTCTATGCGATTGTGTTATGCCAAACGAGTCTTGATGTTTTATCGAATTCCATTTCACAGATGACGGTAAACGAAGCCAAAGAAGTATGTGCGCATTGGTGGATGAAGGAAGCTTTGGATGAGTTAATTCGTCAATTAACGTGTATGCAAAGGAAGGAAGAAGAACCTTTGGGGTTGTGTAGATTAGAATACCACAGAAGCGAAGAATCAAGAATGAGCATTGGAGACCTCAAAATGCAAACAAAGAAGTCGATTATTACTTAATTATTTGAAGGTGCGAATCCGTGCAGGAGTCTATTTCTCCACTATTGTGAACTTTCAAGCAACTGCGGAAACTTATTACTCGAAAATGTGGAGTTCAGATGGAAGTTGGGGAGGGAGGGAGGGAGAAGTTGATATGGAAATAGGGAGAAGATTTTGACTCGATTCTTTTATTCGTTTATTCTTCTTAATTCTAACTATATTCTTTCTTCTTTCTTAGTAGTTTCATCGTTATAGGATGCTTGAAATGTCTCTAAGAAGTTGTAAAGAACGCCAGTACTGAATATAGGTTTCTTTAGAAAATTAGTGTGAATGGCCCTGACTTTCGGATTTCCAAATTGTGTTGCTGATGAATATATTCTAAGAAACTTTTGCGGTATCATTCGGATTCAGATGCCTTTGAAACAGTTGCATCGGAAGATTATTCTACTGACGTATTTTTTCAATTTTGGATTACGACTTTAGGATTTCTTTGATCTTCTTTATAGTCAATTAATATTGTTTTATATTGAAGTCAAGAAAACGCGCGTTGTATGTTCTGTGAAATATATTCTTCATTCTACTACATCAATTAAAAATGTTTCGATGAAGGTGAGATGTAAATCAACGACATATGCATTGTTGTTGATTTTCTTGAGGATTTTGGAAGGTCTGATATTACGGCAATGTAGTTTGTTATGAGAATCATTTAAGAATAGTGAAAGTTCAAAAATAGCTTATCAAGAGGGGGTGAATTGATTTTTAGATCATTTTTTTTTTCCCGAAAATGAATTCAGATCTAAAAGTAATGTACTAGTAAACGTAGCAACAAAATAGATACACAGAAATATGAAATCAAATAAGGAGAGTTAATGATAACAATATAAAAATGGTAAATAGAAGAGAGAGATAATGCAAACGATTTAATTGTGGAGGTTTGACCCAACGCAATGATCCATATCCTCCATTATCAAACTCTTCGGTATGAGCAAAGCCTTTTCATTAATTTGATTGACTTATGATGCAATCCAACTTTCTACATTACTTTCGTTGACTCACAAACAATGAGCATCAACCCTTTTACAACATTGAACTTTACAGGACCTCGTCATGTCGGCTGTGGAAGCTTTTACTCGAGGGGGTGCTCTTGATCTTGTGAATATCGCTTATTTTGGTGTTCATCAGAATTTTACAAATGAAACTTCTTTCTTAATAAATGATACAATCAAAATTAAGTACCAAAAGAGAAATAAGCTAACACTTTAATAGATAGCAATGAATATAGCTCAAATGTTTGAGTAATGTTAGAGTAGAAAAACTTTTATAAGAAAAGTGATTTTCAACGATTCGATTCACTCAAAAAATTGCTTCACTTCAATACTCCTAAAAAGTTGTTGTACATGAAGAAGTGAAGTGCATTTATTGTAGTCAAGACGCTAGAAAATCTGTTGATCTGGATGAGTCATCCGAACATCACGATCTAAACCGGATAGTGCACAAGTAGCTGTTACGCGTCAGATACAGAACGGTCAATTTTTTTACCATTGGAGTCTCCGGTTGTCCGAATGGACAAAATGTATTCAGACGCTTTCCCCTCGTGATAATTTTGTTCAATGTAGGCTTTGAAGGATCTTTTCACTTAATTTTTCAAGACAAGTGATTTTGTAAGAATTTGATTGCCGAGTTGAAATCCTTGTCTTTTGAAAATAATTTTTATGCAATCGTTTGTATGACATGAATCTTTCTTATGCATTAAAATTCTTTTTGTACTATTGTCGATTCAACACTAAAAATTAAAGTGTTTTACTTTTATATATAAATTCAGATCATCTACGTCTAATGTCCCAGTATTTAATGTTTGATTTTTCTTCAAAGTACTTTGACTTAAGTGCTTTTTTTTTTGTCCATCAATTGCCAATTTTGTTTTCGCGTTGATCGTCAATTGCACGTCTCTTGATCTTGATTTTCATGTCTTTATTTGTATTAATTTTACAAAAACGCTCGAATTCAATTTGTTAGAAATAAACGCAAATTTGTTTTTGATAATCAAAACAAGAAGTCAACTATATGTCAACAATTTTCCTCCTTTTTGATTATGACAAGCAAGATGATTTGCAGTATAGCAATATGATAAGGAATTGAACAAATTGACAAGGAGTTGACTTTAATTTTCATACATATATTTCCCCCTATTGTTTTCATTTATATTCCCCCTATCATCAATAATTTACATGTTTCCCTTTTTAACATTTTCCCTATCATGCATAATCATTTAACTAATCTTCTCCCTTTTGGCATAAACGAAAATAAATGCGGGAAAAGAGACGTAAGGAATTCAATGATAAGAATGAAAGGAAAAACATCGAGCATTGAACAATAGCATAATACACTGTAGAGGGAAGCGAGCGTAGAAGTTGACAAAGAAGGCGTTCTGTTGTGCTTGCATCTTTGCGTGTCGGGCGCGTATATCATTCTACTATGCTTGAATCTGATGAAGTAGATTGTCGAGGCCCTCTACCGAAGAGGTGAGAGAATCAGTGCTTCCATTTAGGGACCACACTGATCCTCGGTAAATGTGAAGCCACCACCCACGGGACAAGGAGCATTGGAGCCCGGTATGTCATGAGGAGGACTCGAAATAGGTGGTATATCATCTTCTTCATTTTCTTCATCACCCTTAAAGGGTTGAGTCAAGGGATTTGACGAGGGGTCGAACCCTTTTGTGTGCACCACCTATTGCTCATGTTCCTTAACTATCTTAATTATATTATATTATATTATTTATTCATTTTCATTACTGTTTCTTCTGAGAATTTGTTTGATTTTCTTTTACAAATTTCTCCAGTTTAATGTTTTTTCTACATTTTTTTTTAAATTTATTTTCCTATTTTTTATGATAAAATAAATTTTTACTTTTTGTTTGACATAATGGAATACCAGAGAGTGAATGCAGAGCTGAGCGGTCTCAACCATAAGGTTGCATAGGTAATAATCTATTATTCCATGTTATGTCAATGACCAAAATTTTGAGAAACGCTTATATTTTTCGAGTTCAATGGTAGAAGACATTTGATCATTTTTTTATTATCTTTTTGTTTCTTTATTTTGTTGTTGAACATTTAACAAAGTTTTAGATTATTAGTTAGTGTTTACTACTAAAGCAATAAATCGGATATGAAGTGTATTTCTGTATTGATGTTAATATACGTATTAAAATTTGTTCCAACTCTTTTCCAAAAAATAAAAATAAAATAAAAGTTGAATCTGCTAAGGAGTCTTCTTGTTGAGCAGAAATTACCGTGGAAAATGTTATCTTGAGGAGTACAATTCTGGATCGAACTTGGGTGAAAAAAAAATGAATCGCCTGGCTATCTTTGTTGCCAGAATAACCTAACTCGTTTGGGAATAGTCATTTTGGTTGCAGTTTAACTTTCCCATTTTAGTTTAACTTTCCCATTTTAATATATAAATCACTAATTCTACCATGAAATCCACTATTAATGTTTCAAATTGTAACTTTCCCATTTTAATATATAAATCACTAATTCTACCATGGAATCCACAATTAATGTTTCAAATTGTAACTTGATCTTTTCACAACTTTTTTGGCAAATTTGATTATGTCCCCTAACTTAAAATATCGGCGATAGATATTGTTTATGTTTAACATTTTGTCAAAGTGAAGCAATCAATAACCTTTTATTTTGAGTGAGTCGGTAGTAACCAAACATAAATATTGGTGATTATTCATTTAATTAACTTTTAAGTTTGGCATTGTTTATTACTATGTAAGATTTCCATCCGTCATGGGAAATTTGTTGTCCAGGTGGACGAACGAGTTACGAGAATTGAGATGGACGATGAAAGGATAATGTTGTATAAAATTGAGGGATTAATCAGTAAATTTTCATTTTTGATGAATGAGATATAATCAAAGATTAAAAAAAAATGATTATTTATCTAGTCCGGTTTGCATCCCATTTTCAAAAAACTCTTTTTTTTTTCCCCCTTCAAATTCACTTTCAACCAATTTTTTCCTATTTTTTAACGATACCATCCAAAAAAATCAGTATTATACAATTCATTTTTAAAAAGTTCATTTTGGGGCGGGGAATTTTTTCAACAAACAAAAACAGTCTTAATCAATTCAAACTCAAAGTGGTTGGTTTGAAGAAAACTGAATGGAGAAGGAAAAGAAAAGGCAGCGAAATTTAAACAAAAACGACCCAGATTTATGTATATCACCAGCAAAGGTATTTGTGTTGCACCTGATTTGTGGGCTTGGTTTAGCTTCAGCTTTCTGGGCAGCTCAAAATTTCTATTCGATAAATCTCCTTTCAAATTCAGCAGAAACTCTATGTCTAACCTGGGTAATCATTGTATTTTCTTCAATTCCCATTTTTTTATTGCATTACATAGCTTGTTGCATATTTTTGTTACTGTTATTTTTTTGTTTCTTTTATTTCTATCAGATTGTTGAAGCTTCAGTTGTGAGCCTGCTGTACAGTCTGTTTCGGCACAATTCAGATAAAATTTCTGTAAGTTATATTTACATTATTCACAATTTCTGATTAATTCGTTTATTTACGTTTAGGTTTATTAATTTATTATAATTACTTAATTTTTTTATTGAACAGTATTTTAAAGCCGTAGGGAGAGCTTTGTTGGGACTTCCTGCAGGTTAGACTTTAGCCTTCTTGTATATGTGATTCATTGGGTAATTTATGTTTGTATTATCGGGTAACTCAATATTTATCCGGTAGTAAGGGTGAAGTCCTTTACACGTGTGGTTTGAATTGTGCAGTGCAGGTGGAACTAAGAATTTATTGTGCGATTTGATTATAAATCTACTTGTGAAACTTTATACAACCTTGGGTCATGATTATTTATTTCTTGAATGAAAAAAGAGAATGGGATACATTTTAGTGGTAACTGACATGGAACTGAGGCAGTCGACTAAGAATAAAAAGCTATGATACTCAACAGAACAACAATGTCTAGACAATTTTGTCTTGCAAAAAACATGGGGTTTTTCGATAGTGTGGTACTGGCCAAATAGCATCTAATTTGAAATGATTTGTCACAAATTACAACTTCCAGGCATGAGTTGTTGCTCCAAAACAAAGCTTTGTGGCACTGTGATACCGTCTAAATGGCGTGCAGTTGTGCACTAATCAAAGAACAAAGCAAAACTTAAAAAAAGATCCACATCAGAGGAAATAGTCTAGACAGAAGAACTTCATCTCTAAGAATCCCCTGCCCTATTCTACTGGATGATAATTGAAGTATGGATAAATTATTTTGATGGAGATTCAAATCTAATTTAATTCATTATAAAATCTTAACACTTGATAAGATGTAGAGCACTGGTTGTAGGAGCATCTCATAAGCAGGAATTTCTGACAAACAAAGTATAACTCACTACTTGGAAACTTGGGCCATTTTACAGCTCTATTTGGTGGTGTGAGGCACATTCTGAGGAAGTGGAAATTTGTATATAGCAATAAGTCTGCCAGCAACTATAGTTCTGCCAAATTTTCAATGACAGACATTGTATTTAAGCCTTGAGCTATATAGAGAATGTAATATTTTCTTTCATCGGTATTATCCATGTTGATTCTAAGAGATGTCTCTTTCTCAATTTGTAGGGGCCATTGTGAATGCACTTGGAGCTATTGTATTGGGGGCGCCTGTTGGTCTTCAGTATGTGATTACTGTTAGCTGTGGTTGCTTTTTCCATTTTGTGATATGATTCTGATACCAATTTGAGAACACAACATTTAATTGAGGTTGGACAAAAATGGCTGTGTTCTATCTTATTCTATTGCAAAAAATAACTCCTTCCATGATTATCTGGTACTGCACATTTATTTCCCTCTGATGACAAGTATATACTTTTTTGTTTTCCAAAATGCACCCATATTTGGTTTGGGGGTAATGACAGTGAAGAGTCATCGTATTCTAAAGCTCTGTCCTCAACTATGATTCTGTTAATATAATCACTTAAATGAATTAAGTTTGGATGAACTCAATCTTGCTCTTAATATTGCTATTTATAGTGCATAAAATTTACTGATATTTATCCTTTTTAAATGCATACAGGCACTTCAGAAGAACTGTTCATTGGTCTCTCCTAATGTCAGTTGTTACAGTAAGTATCTCTTTGTTCATTAATATGTAGCAAAACTTCTCTATCCATTAATAATAGAGCAACAGCGAGTTTAGAATTTCATTCTGAGGTAGCATGCTTTATATTCTATTTTTTCACGCTTATCCTTTATGACTATGAATAAATTTACATAGTTATGGGTTAAACTCCAAACAATACAGCTGCTTGTCAATATCTTGTTTCTAAAACAAAATCTACATTCTGAAATCAAATTTGCCAGATACCATGTGTATCACTCCCACATATTTATTTCTATTTTCCCTTTCTCATGTTTTGCCATGTTTCATTCTATCAGTTTGTCCCTGCAGCTTCTGTTTTTGGCTCCTCATGGACTGATTGGCATAGAATATTTGCTCAGACAATGTAAGATAGTTAGCTCACCACTGTGTGCATCTTTCCATTGAATGATCTGCTTCCATTCAGTTCATGTAACTAACCAAACTACTAACTAGTGCTGCTGACATGATAATGGGGTTATCATGAGTGTCTTTTCCCTGTTGTTTTTATTTAATATTTGTAGTTTTATCTCTCGAGCTTTGGATTCAAAAATTATCTGTGCGCTTTAACACCCCTTATTATAATCTCACTGGTGTTTTGAGTTTCACAATTTCCTTTTCCAGGCCTATTGGATCTGTAGATTATATGATCTGCTTGCCTGCACATGGAGCTGCTATAGGAGCTTGGTTTGGCGCTTGGCCTATGCCTCTTGATTGGGAAAGGTCCTGGCAGGTATAGAGCATTGAAATGGAACTCGTCCTATTGACCTGAAATTATATTGAGGATCTTGCTGGATGTTTTGTGATCTATTGTGTGAAAACGCTCTGTTTTATTCTCTTATCGATTGCCTGTAGGAGTTTCTATATTTTGTTTTTTTGCCTTTTCTGGCACTGGACTCCATTCTGCAAACAGCTAAAGTTCAATTTATGATGCAATTTAAATCTGGCTTTCTTTATTGAATCACTTTCATCAACTATTTTTTCCTTTGGTAATCAAAGTTGAAAAGAATGATTTGCATGGTTCAATGGTTTGCTTCTTTTAAAACTGCTGATGTCTCTTTACAGTAAATTGCAAATTAAATCAGATGGATGCCTGTTTCTTTAGGTTCACTATTCACGTTCATTGGTTATTAGGATGTCCTAATTTTGTAATCTTTGCCAAACTTTGATGCAGTTTTGCCTATTTGTGGATTACCTTGTTTTGGAAATAATGTTTTCGGCTATTCTTTTCTTCTACAAATCTAGCTAAATACTACCACTCTAAGCTAGATTACGAGTCTTGGTTGGTAACTTTTAGTTTTTCTGGTTTGTGAAACAAATTGACATTATGAGCAGGAATGGCCAATTTGTGTGACTTATGGAGCTATTGTTGGCTAGTTGGCTGGAATGATGATGTCATCCGGATTTGTTGTCTTCAAAAACCGGCGACGACATGTGAAAGGAGAATAGTTTCAGACTGATGTTCCAAGAGTTATGTTGTGGAGTACCCCAAGTGTGCTTCAAACTTGTAAAGTTCTCGGACCAGACTAAAGTTGAACTTTTAGAATTTCGGACATGTGCAAGTTCTTATGAATTCCTAACACCACCAGTTTTTGCAATGATTCACAGGAAGATTTAGAGAAATGGATCCAGCATATTATTATTAATTAATGTTGTCGAGGCAAATCTTGTATTATTGTTGATTTCTTCGTTAATGCTATGTGATCTTATCTTTGTGAAATTTTTGTAAATATTTTAGGACCTAATTGAGAATATATTTCTTAACGAAGAATGTGTCTTGCCAAAAGAAATTATGAAAATCCACATAATCCCAAACTTGCAACACACGATAATAATATAGAAATGAGAGTTGATTTTCTAGTCTAAAAAATGGAGATTGGGTATTTCCTCAATTCAAATTTTAATAAATTTTTGAAGTCTATAAATTTAAGTGTTTCTAACTCAGATTTTTATTGATTTCATTAAAATCAGGGTGCATCTAATGCATTCTGTTAAAATTTAGCTGTCTCCAATGATTTCTGCATTTAGAAGGATTCAGGGACGGATCCAGGATTAGATCCAAGATTGGGCTATAAAATTTCAAACCGAGCTACTAAGCAGAATTTTTTTTTTTAATTTACATATAAAAAACTGATTTTTTATCCAAAAATAAATAAATAAATAACCTTAAAAAAAAGTTCTTGGGCCTGAGTGTGGAGGGCTACAGCCCAGCCCTCCTAAATTCGTCTCTGAAAAGATTTCATTAATTGGATAAATTTTTAATTGATTGTAATGAACTTCAAGCCCATATAAGGGGAGTTTTTGTAATTAACTGAAAACCGTGGTGCATTTTAAGTATAGCATTCTAAATTTTTTGCTCATATGGACCAAATTGACAATTTTGCCCTCTTCAAAAAATAACTGAAATTTTTGCATGGGTGAAAACACACAGTACTCAAAAGTTAGGAAATATTTTATATCCCAATACCCATCATATATAATAAAGGCCAGTATAGAGGTCATTAACCAAAAATTATATTAAAAGAATATATAGATTAGGGTGTCACATTACAACACTTCTAAGGTTTTGGTACACACAACATAGCAGAGAAAATAGTTGAGCAAAGAATTAATTTCATCTTGGTGTCCATAGCTAAAAGTGACATGCTACAATTAGGGTGCAAGTATAGAATTTAGATGGAAATAAAATAAATCCTAGACAATTGAATTGCCTATAAATTATTCATATGGAGATTATTAATTAAATGTGTTTGATTGATTTAATTTTCAACCTAAAAATGTTATATTTGTCCATTTTCCTATTGGTGGGTAGAGAGAGAATGAGTGGGTGGATGAGAGAGAAAGGAGAGTGAATTGTTTAAAAACTTATTCCCTTCAAAAAAAATATTTTCATTTTTTTGAGAAAAATATAGTTACGTGACCAAAAGTAGCAAAATATTTTCAATGAAAAAAATATCAATCAAACAACACAAAATATAAATTCGGATGAAAATGACATTTTCCATGATAAATATTGCAATTAAATGCACTCTTACAAAAATTTCTTTACAGAATTAATACATAAAGACAATTATCTCCCTGTGATTAGCTGCTGCCAAAACAGTTTTTTGGCTTTTTTGACAATAGCCAATTAGGACTGTAAGCAAAAACTGCAAAACTGAAAAATCGAACCAAAATCGCATTTTAGAAACTGTCGATTTGGTACCATGTGAACCCGATCAATGAAATGATTTTGACCCAAATCAAACCGATCTTTAGGTTTGAGAATTTTAATTGCGGTTTAAAACCAAACTGGACCGGCGAAAAAATATATAAAAATGAAAAAATGATTTTTTTTGAAAATTCATCCAAATATGTAAAATTCAATAATTTTGTCATTTGTCAGTATTTCTGTCAATTCCTAATTTTCTAATACAAATATATTATTATTATTATTATTATTATTATTATTATTATTATTATTATTATTATTATTATTATCATTATCATCCAATAATCCTCATATTTATTTAATAATTTCAAGACTAACATAATCTATCAAAAGCTTTTTTCCTCTTCAAAATTTAGATGAATTCCAATCGATGCCCAACACAGTTTTGAGTCATCGGCACCACACACTTATTTTTCAGATTTTTCACGTATCTTCAAAGTTGAATCGAAGTCCATTATATCAAATCGGAGAAAAAGAGATTCTAGACCTTTGGTGATAATATTTGTTACAAATAAAGTTTAAGATTAATAATTTTTTGGAGCAAACTAAGGTAAGAATCTGAAATTAAATGTGTTTCGTAACATCATACAAACGTAAACTTGTATAATTGTTATCTTTAGATATTATAAACAATTGCTTTATTATTGTGGTTGGTTTCTTTTTGTTTAATCAGTATCCTTTTTTTTCAGATATGATGATCACGAGATCTTGTTGGACATCATTATATTTTTGGACCTTATATCTAGTTTATTAGACTTGTATTGTAACGTTATTGTATTGTCATTAGCCTAAAAAAGGTGAAAAAAAAACTTTGTTTTAGTTTATTGTGATTTCACTTTGATTTAGTTGATATTTAAATTTATAGTAGATATATTTAACCCATGTTTGAGCCATAATTTTCATATCATCACAATGAGAAAATTGACTATTGGAGAGGAGGTTGGGTCCCACATATGAAATAGCAGGTCAACAAAGGCGGCTGGACTTGTGGAATAACAGTCCAAATTTTCATTTTTTTGTCCCAAAAATTTGGTTCAAACAGGGGCTTAGTTTTTTTATTTTTTTTAGTGAGATATAAATATATATTAAATTCAATGAATTAATGACATAAAAGTAGACGGACAAAAAAATATTTGGCGAAATCGACGGTTTAAAATTGGACCAAACTGTTAGGTTTAGGTTTGAGTTTTTCTCAAACCGTTTTGAACGGTTTGATTTGAAAACTGTCAAAAATCGATAAAATCGGACCGCTTACACCCCTACAACCAATCACAAGAAGACAATTGCCTCATTGTACTAATTCCATAAAGATTTTTTTGTAAATTCAGAAAAATCCTAGCAAAAATACGAAGGCCAATAAATCTAATTTGTAAATGTTGTTGAAAGGATTGTAGTACTTTTTAATGAATATTCATGTTTGTAGGTATGCATTGAATTATAATAGGTTGTACTGAAGATGTATTTCTTGCATTAATTGTTCTTGAATGTTGTGGTCGATTTTTTCGGGTCAATGACAATTAGTATCGTAGTACACCACTCATTTTCATTAACGACATTACGGTATGTCATCATACAATGACAAAATATGTGGAGTTGATTCCAGGAACCCTATAGTTTCTAGATGTCAATCTGACATTAATTTTGTTTCTCAAGTATGATAATTACTTTGAGATCTATTGAATCTTAATGGGAGATTTCGTGAAGAAAACTAAAAACGATTGGAATTGGTATGGCAAACGATATTACATCATTATGATCAATATAAGCACGTTTTACACTTAATCGGATCTTATAGGATCAACTTTTGACCCAATTCTATCAAGACACAAACATCATTAGAAAATGACAACGAAAAAAATAAAAAACATTAACTTTTATCAAGACACAAACATCATTAGAAGAACTACAATCCTCTTTCATGTATCCTCCTTTGTCCCGTCATCAGTCACAAACAACATCGTAGTCCTTCCCATAATGCTCACCCTCTTTCTTGCTCTCGCATTCTTCTTTGAACATTCGATCATTGAAATCAACCCACAACATATTGTTTCCATTATGTTCGGTATTGGGACGACTACTACAATTGAAGTCGCAAGGAGGTGGTGACTCCAATTTAGAAATGGAACCGGAGCAATTTGACCTCTGTAAGGATCATAAAATCGTCTTCTATGATAATAGGTTTCTCCATGGTAGATCCTAGTATTTCTTCGTCGAAGATATTTGGAGCTCCATAATGCAATTCTTAGGACTCCTACTATTGTTGTTATTCATTTGATTCATTACTCACAACTACAGAATTTTGGAGAATCGGTGCAATGTTTAATAAAGTTTATGGCTATCTATAGACAAGAAATCATTACCAGATGAATATTACGCGATGGTTCTTATATAACCAAAATGTTATGATCTGAACCAGACCTGAAATCACTTGAAAGCGGAATAGCTCTGATATCAATTTGTTGAGAATTCGGCCAAATAATTAAAGTACGAGAAAGTATGGGCAATATGAAAATAATAGATCACACAATAAACAAAATTTTTGTGAAGGAAGAGTGAAATTTATTATTCCAAGAAACTGAAATTGTCTTTACAAGATTTAACTCTCTCAATCTAAATCTAAACAATCCTCTTAAATTTCGAATGTATACAACAATGATTTAATGGTCAAGTCTACGAAGAGCATACACCTTGTGGAGTATTTATACGAGCCAAATCTTGGAGTTATGGATGAAGTAGTCTTAATTCAAAAGTCTGTATCCAAATCAAACTCTCAATGCATGGCAAAATTTGATCCCTTATCTATCTGAATTTCTAAACTAAAAATTGTCTAGGCTTCTTTCATGAACTACAATTCCAAATCACATGGAATTTGAGTTACAATCTAATAAACTCCACATTGACACAAATTTCAAATCAAGGAATTAAGTCCTTGCTTTTCAAGTCATTCTCCAACTCTTCCACCATGTCCTTCCCAGGTACAGTATGCCCTGCTGGGCATACTCAGCAATTGTGAACTAAATTCAAACCTTGCTTACCAGTATAACTACCTTGTGCACTAATCTTGCTTGAATCTTCCCATTCACCTCCAGCTCCAACCAAGTCACCAAGACTGCTCGAATAACCATTTCATTTCCAACTCCACTTGAGTTATCAAACCTGTTCAAATCACCATGAGCAACGTGATCATCAAGATCACAACTAGCACCTCTAGAGCTACTGGAAAACTTCCTAATATTACTGTTCGAATCACCATGAACAAATCGATCACAATCAACTCTACCTGAGTCACCGCTTATCGAACCATAAGCTGCAGTTGTATCCACAGTGATCGTCAAACCTTCTAACACATATAAACGGGTCTTTCTTCGTCCCCTTAACATAATCTAGGCACCTTAAATAACTTTCAAAACTTTAGCTCCATGGTATATCTATACACTTTTGAATCAAGAATACTTAAAGAGATTATATTCTTGTTTATACCTGGAACATGTTAAACTTGGGCAAGTGTCCTAATCGCCCCATCAATCATCTTGATTTTGACATTACTAATCCCAGCTATTTTACAAGACTTATTATTTTTCATCATCCAGAACCCCCTGTAACCGTTTCATATGAAAAAACCAATTTCGATTTGGACATATATGAAAATGCAAGCCAAATCAAGAATCCAATCCTTGTCAAATTTGGAGTCACAATCAGTAATTGCCAAAAGATCTCCACCACTACAATCTTCAACAAGCTTGGCATCACAAAAATTTCCTAGTTGTCTCTTCTAATCTGTAATAGCATACTTGTTCTATCACTAGAGCAATCTCAATCTCTCTTTATGTGTCCCTAGTTGTTGCAATACCAACAAACTATATCACTGTTGCTATCTTTGAACTCTGACCCTTCCATGACCACTTGTCTTCCTCTCACGAATAACAAGATCATCTACCTGCGCCTCAGATCTAACGACCAGATGCTTCATCTTCTCCTTGCAATAAATCGCATCATATACCTTGTTAATAGTAAGAGTATCCTCGTTATAGAAAATGATATCTCTAAAAGTCACATATGAAGACGACAATGAACATAACAAAATCAGCCCCAAATCCTCTTCATCATACTTGAGCTCTATGGTATCCAAGTTTGCAACAATTTTCTCGAACACCGATAGATGATCTTCCAAAGAACCACCTTCTGTCAAAGATGAGAATACAACCGCTGCTACAAGTGTAATTACTTGTCAAGATCTTTGTCATATAGAACCGCTCCAATTTTAACTACAACCAGTGGTACTTTTCTCTTTTACCACATCTTGAAGAATTTGGTTATAAAGATATAGATAGAGGATTGAAAAGTCCTATCATATATAAATATGATAGGACTTTTCAATCCTTTCATTGCTTCTCCTCCATAGCTATTGTTGTGGGCATCCTATCTATCCCCAACAAAGCATCATTAAGATCCCATTGTGTAAGAACCAATTGCATCTTGGTCTTATATAAATATAATCTACTTTTGTGACCAAGAGTAGAATCTCGAATTTTATGGTTGTCATAATTGACCTTGCTTCAACATCTCGTTTACATCGAATTCTTATTTGATACCAAGTGTTATAATCCAGACTAGACTTGAGATAACTTTGTTAAAAGTGGAACAATTTTGATACCAATTTGTTGAAAATTTGACCAAATAATTAAAGAACTAGAAAAATATGGGCAATATGAAAATAATAAATTGCTTAACAAACAAGATTTTATATGAAGAAGATAATTTATTACACCAAGGAACTAAAATTGTCTTTACAAGATTTAATTATTTCAATTTAAATCTAAACAATTCTCTCTCAAGTTTCTAATGTATACAACAATGATCTAATTGTTATATTGGGTCTATGAAGAGACTACATCGATGAAATAGAGTCCTTAATCACAAAGTCCTTATCAAAATCAAACTCTTAATGCATGATGAAATATTGATCCCTTATTTATCCGTACTTCTAAACCGAAATTATATAGGCTTCCTCCATGAGCTACAATTCCAAATCACATAGAACTTGAGTCACATCACAAAGTAAGACTGATCTAGTTCAACAGCTAATTAACTGAAAATTCCACAAAATAATATTTCTCATCACATTTAGATTAACATAAGTATTTGATCTAGTGGTAGATGCACATATTTTATGTTCGATTGAGTGTGTAATTTTCGAAGTTGTTTGCATTTATTGTAAAAAAACAAACATTATGATTATTTTGAACATAGGTTTTAAAGAAATCTATAATGACAAATGAAATGTGCAAAGCATTAGTAAAATATAAAAGCATCTGCAACAGCAGGCTTTAGAAAAGTTTTACTTGCAAGGTAGTCAAGCAACAGTATCAAATATGATCACGAGGTTATCAGAATATCTATTACCTAATACTAATAAGGTGTTGCCAAATGACAAAAAATCTTAAAATTCGAGCAACTAGAGAAGGTTCTCTAGAACATGACTTTTTCAAATGAGCTCCATCTTCCTTAGCTTGAATTAAATGAACTAGGTGTTAGGGTAATAATGCGTGGGTCGACTTTGACTAACAAATAATGAAATTGAGAAAACGCAGCTAAAAATGGACACAAGTATTTACGTGGTTCACCCAATTTTGGCTAAGTCCACGGGCAAGTATAGGAGGATTTTACTATAGTAGGAGAATTACAACTCTCTAAATACAAGGAGATACCAACAATTAATCTCTCTTGTAATAGAAAAAAACAAGTAGAAAATACTCTAGGAAGAAACAATAATTTTTCTCTCTATTTTTATCTCTCTGCTCACAATTTTCTTTCCACTCAATCTTTTCTTTTCTTTCAATTTTTTTTCTCTCCAACACAGCTTATTTCACTTGGAATGTTAGTTCTCTATTTATAGATAAATTTGGCTTCAAACCATCTCACTTTGTTTGGCTCAAAACCTGCCATCAAGGTGCATATGAAAGAGGAGAGTAGGATGCATGTGAGAGCCTTGTTGGGCAATTAATAGCCTTGCATGTGGGAGACTTGTTCACGAAGAAAGTGGCTGGACCAAAGCTGAAAAATTCCACTGCCTATGTATTAAATGCTTGCATAAATTTTGTCATTTTTTTAGTCAACATTTGTGGCTTTAATTTTCAACATTTCTCCCACTTAAAGTCACTTTTGTTGACCACTTCAATCCTTCCCATACTTGCCATTTCCATGCCGCTTACATTTCTGCCGGGCCGATAGAGGATCAACACCATATGAACTTGTCAATACCGATTGGCTTTGTCAACATATCTGCTAGGTTGTCCATTGTTTAGGTTTTCTGTATATCCACACTTCCTTCTTCCACCTTCTCTCGAACAAAGTGATACTGGACTCGAATATGCTTTGTCCTCTAATGAAATGCTGGATTCTTTGCCAAATGCAAAGCACTCTGACTATCACAAAATAGAGCAATCTTCTCTTGTTTGTGTCCGAGCTCCTTTTTTAACATTTGTAACCAGATTGTCTCTTTGCTGGCTTGTGTAGTTGCCACGTATTCTGCGTCCGTCGTAGAAGTAGCCACGATAGACTATAGTTTCGAAACCCGGCTTACAACTCCTCCAGAAAGAGTAAACACATATCCTATGATGGACTTGCTTTTGTTAAGATCACCTGCATAATCTGAATCAACATAGCCTCTGACAACAAAATCTGATCCTCCATAACATAATGTAGCATTTGAGGTACACTTGACATATCTCAGGATCCTCTTTACAGTACTTCAATGCTCTTTGCCAGGATTTGCCATGTATCAACTAACCGCTTCCACTGCTTGTACAATGTCTGGTCTTGTACAGATCATAGCAAACATCAGGCTACCCACTGTTGATGCATACGGTACTCAAGACATTTCCACTTTCTCTGCTTCATTGCTATGACTCATACTTGAGGATAACTTGATATTAATAGGAAGGGTAGAAATTGGCTTACAATCTTGCATATTGAAGCAGCGAAAGATTTTCTTCAAGTAGTTCTTCTAAATAAGCCAAATCTTCCTATTATTTCTGCCTCGGTAAATTTACATCCCTAGAATCTTGATTACTGGTCTCAAGTCCTTCATTTCAAACTCCCTAGCCAATCGTGCCTTCAAATTATCAATACGATCTTTGTTAGGGCCTGCTACCAACATGTCGTCAATATACAACAGCACAATAATGAAATCATTATCACCAAATCTCATGTAGTATGCACATGGATCTGAACTAAGTCTGTTGTATCCAAGACTCATGTAAAGGAATCAAATCTCTTATACCAACATCTCAGCGCATGTTTGAGACCGTATAAAGATTTGTTCAACCTGCAAACCAAGTTCTTTTTTTCTTTTTATTCAAAACCTTCTGGTTGGAGCATATAAATCTCTTCTTCAAGTTTTCTATGAAGAAATGTAGTTTTTATATCTAACTGCTCTAGGTGTAAGTAAAATGTAGCACACATTCCCAAGACTACTCGAATTGTTGTGAGTCGAACCACAGGAGAAAATACTTCATTGAAGTCTATACCTTCTTTTTGAGCATACCCCTTCACCACCAGTCTCACACGATACCTCTCCACTTGGTCATTACCATCTCGTTTTATCTTTTAGACCCATTTACTCTCAATGCCCTTCCTTCCATGTGGTAGTGGAACAAGATTCCATGTCTTATTCTTATGAAGAGCTTCAATTTCTTCCTGCATTGCAGCTATCCACCGAGAAACTTTTTGGCTATTTATAGCCTCATGGAAAGTTGATGGCTCTCCATCTTCTGTTAGTAAACAGTATGCAACATTGCCCTCCATAATGTAATCTGAGTGTCAAACATCTAGAGCACTAGATTCAGCTTGTTCTTCGTGCTCTAGTGTTGCTTCAGAAAAATCTATATCATCTCATTCGTCTCCAACTTCGACTGTAGTAGTCTCTGGTTTCTCTTTTGAAGTGCCGTCATTTACTTTTTCTTGTGTTTTGCCTTCTGCAAATATGACATTTCTACTGATTATCATCTTATGGGCAGTGGGATACCACAAGCGGTACCCTTTGACTCCATCAGCATACCCAAAGAAAATACATTTTCTGGATTTTGGATCCAACTTTAATGTTTCTTGGGTGTTGTACATAACGTACACAGGACTTCCAAATATATGTAAGCGAGAATAATCAGTCGGTTTATTAGTCCACATTTTCATCAGTGTCTTCAAATCAATTACAGTTGATGATGATCGATTGATCACATAACAGGCGGTTTTGACTGCTTCTGCCCAAAATGACTTGGCTAACTTTGCAGTTCTCAACATTGCACTTGTTCTTTCCAACAATGTTCTGTTCATCCGCTCTGCTACTCCATTTTGCTGTAGAGTGTATGCCACCGTGAACTGTCTCTTGATACCTTCTTGTTGATAGAAGTTATCAAATTCATCACCAGTATATTCTCCTCTATTGTCAGTCCTTAGACATTTGATCTTCTTTTCAGATTCAAGCTCCACATGCGCTTTGAATATTTTGAAGACTACAAACACATCTGCCTTCCTCTTGATTGGATACACCCAACATCTCCTGGAGTAATCATCAATAAAAAATATAAAGTATCTTGCACCTCCTAGGGACATAACAGGTGCTTGCCCAATATCAGAATGGACCAGTTCTAAGATAGCTTTACTTCCAACAATAGAACTATTGAACTTCAATCTGTGCTGCTTACTAGTAATACAATGCTCACAAAAGGGCAATGAAACATTTTTTGAGCCCTAGAAGAAGCTTTTATTTTGAGAGAATTTCAAATCACGTTCCGACATGTGACCAAGTTTGCGATGCCACATCATCGTTAATTCTTCTGATGAACTTGTCGATGCGACAGATGCTTCTCCTTCTTGTAGTGTTTCTTCTTTAAGCATGTACAAATTTGCAGCTATCTTTTCCGCTTTCATCACCACAAGCGCGCCTTTGATTATTTTTATAATCCCATCTTGTGTATGGGTTTTGCAACCAATGCTATCTAATTGTCCTAAAGACGATAGATTTTTCTTCAAGCCATTTACGTGCCGTACCTCCTGGATAGAGCGAATTGTACCATCATACATTTTCAATTTGAAGGTACCAATACCAGTGATCTCCAAGGCATTATCATTTTCCATAACTACAGATCCTCCTGGGATAGTCTCATATTGATGGAACCATTCCCTCATTGGTATCATGTGCCATGTAGCTCCTGAATCCATAAGCCAGACATCAGAAAATTTCCTTCTGCCTTCAACAATTATTGTTGATTCGCTGTATAAAATTTCACCATCATCTGAGGTGCTTGCTACACAACCCTGAGCTTTTAACGTCTCAGGACCTTTTCCTTTAGCTTCTTCATTCTTCTTGAGACTCCAACAATCTCTTTTTAAATGTCCTTTCTTGCCACAATAATGACACTTGGCATTTTTCTTACTCCTGGATTTTGATCTACTCTGATTATGACTCCCATTGGAGCCACATTCCGTTGATCTCTCTCTCATCATCGTTAAAGCTTCCACCTGATGCAAACTTGTCGATCTGTCCTCCTTGTTTTTTCGTCGACTTTCTTCTTCAAGAATGGCAGCTGCGACATCATCGAAGACTAGAGTTTCAAGGTTGTTGGTTAAGTTGATGAGTTGATCATACGAATCTGACAGACTTTGAAGTAAGATTTCAGCACGTTCACCCGCCTCTATATTATGCTCCATTGATGTGAGCTGTGAAAATAGAGTGTTCAGGGTGTTGATTTGGTTGGTCACCGTAGTTGACTCCATCATCCGAAGGGTGTAAAGCTTCCTCTTCAAGAAGATTTTTTTGTGTAACGATTTGGTCTCGTATAGCTTTGTCAGCTTATCTCATATTTCTTTCGCCGTCTTTTTCTCTGCCACACTTGACAATACTCCATCAGCCAGTGCAAGGTGCAGATTAACAACTGCGTTGCTATCCATCTCGTTCCACTTAGCATCGTCAGTGATCTCCACGGGCCTCTGTCCAATTGCCGCCAAGCATGCTTTTATTCTCATTTTCCATAATGAGAAATTGTTCCCATTGAACTTTTCAACATCATACTTTGTCGCCATTTTTTTTTTCACCAGTACTATGATTTAACAACAACTCTACATAGAACCTTACTCTGATAACACTGTTAGGGTAATAACGCGTGGGTCGACTTTGACTAACAAATAATGAAATTGAGAAAACGCAACTAAAAATGGACACAAGTATTTACGTGGTTCACCCAATTTTGGCTACGTCCATGAGCAAGTATAGGAGGATTTTACTATAGTAGGAGGATTACAACAACTCTCTAAATACAAGGAGATACCAACAATTAATCTCTCTTGTAATAGGAAAAAAAACAAATAGAAAATACTCTAGGAAGAAACAATAATTTTTCTCTCTATTTTTATCTCTCTACTTACAATTTTTTCTCCACTCAATCTTTTCTTTTCTCTTAATTTTTTTCTCTCCAACACGGCTTATTTCACTTGGAATGTTAGTTCTCTATTTATAGAGAAATTTGGCTTCAAACCGTCTCACTTTGTTTGGCTCAAAACCTGCCATCAAGGAGCATATGAAAGAGGAGAGTAGGATGCATGTGAGAGCCTTGTTGGGCAATTAATAGCCTTGCATGTGGGAGACTTGTTCATGAAGAAAGTGGCTGGACCAAAGCTGAAAAATTTCACCACCTATGTATTAAATGCTTGCATGAATTTTGTCATTTTTTTAGGGTTGGCTCTTCTTTTACTAGCATCTTGAAAATTGGTGTCTTGCTCATTGTACTTAAACTCTTAGTTCACATAGCTTTGGCAAGTTCTTGCATGACTTTTAATTTTCTTTGCTCTTGATCTTGTTATTGATCCATCTGGAACATATAAAGGATCTTTGTTAGTGGGCCCTCCATGATATTCATCCTATATGGCATGTAAAAGATGAATCTGCATCCAATTTTGGTAATATTATATGATTTTTTAAGCATCTAAGGTCTTGCTTCGATTGGATTGATGCAAAATTATTGTAAGTGGCTATATTGTTCAATATGCACGTATAGTTCTTTAGTGAGCTGGAGTAAATTCTTGTATGCCAGGATCTAAGCTCGCTTGTCCCGATAAGTATCTCTATCATCCAGCCACCTATAATTTGTGGCCCCGGCCCACCATCTGGGCCCTAAAATGGGTTTCTAGCTGTGTGTCTCTATCAAATATTGATGACTATTTTCCTTCAGAAGTAAGACATTCTGCTGGCTGTCGATGGTTGTTCGGTCCAGTTGAATGTGAGAGCTAATAAATTAGATGGTCCATTCATGTTTAGCCGAGATCGGCTGGGTGTTGATGGTTGTTCGGTCCAGTTGAATGTGAAAGCTAATAAATTAGATGGTCCATTCATGTTTAGCCGAGAATTCTTCCAGGAGAGTGAGGATGAGCTATCGTATTCCACTCGGTTATAATTTGGAAATCTGCTAATTGGGTTGAAAATTAATGTACTGTGCTACAGAGCCCGGGTTTAAATCCCGGGCTCTAATCTAGGATCGAGGTGGAAACACCTCAGCTGTTGATCTTCTGCACTTGGAGAGCCCGCCATCAAAATCAGCACTCTGTCCCTGGAACGGAACCCGACATTTTCCAAAATTTATACTTAGACAGCTAGTTGGAGAATTTTGGGGTAGTAGAACTGGCAACTAGCTTTTGACTTCAACTATAGTTATTCAACCTTTCAGTCTCGCATATTTGTAGCACTTGGGGATGGGTAGTATAATGCCGTTAAATGGGCTATAGGAATTGTACTATTAATAGTAAGAGTTATTTATAAAGTGTTTATTTATATTTGACAAACATTTTAAAGATTGTTATTAATTTGTGTAGTCAAAGTTTTATATTTATAAGTAAAAATTATGACAGCATGAGTACAATAATCATAGTAATTAGGGCACAAGGATAAAATTGTCATCCATTAATTATTATTTAATTTATAATATTCCACCTTGAATGACTAATTACAAAATATGTGCCACATTAAAAACCTTGTTTGACCAAAAATTGATGAGCAAATGTACCAAACAAAGAATAGAAGAGCACAAATAATTTAACGTAATAAAATATTGCATCAATAAAACCTTTTAGGGAAAACTTAATAGGACAAAATTTGAGCAAAGGAAAGAATACATCTATTCTCCCTGATTCAATTAATGAAAAAAATCTTATATGAGTCATCCATATTTTGTATATCAATATCTTCATTATTATAATTTTGGTGAGTATATTCCATATTTCTCGTTATAATCTTTAAGTATGTCATTTTAATACAAGATATTTATCAATCTTTGGTATCTACAGTAATATGATATTTCAGTAAAAAAATAAATAAATATCAAGTTGTTGTTCTCTTCAGGATTCTCATACACAATTTGTAATACATATCAAATTATAAAACATTCATTACACGTAAAATATAATTCATTAAAAATTTATTATGAAAATCTTGTGGGAAACTCCCAATGAAGGGAAAATAATATATTATTTTTTTGAATACACTACGAAACTTATTTAATTAAAAATCTTGTCAAAAAATTTGAATGGGACAAAGCATTGGTCAATGAAAAAGAGAACAATTCGCATTTACTCCCCTCGATAACATAACTTAAATTATATGATTTGACATATTAAATCCTTTAGGAAAGTATTAATAGTTTTATCAGATGAGTTGTCTATAAACATATCTCTTATGTAAATATACACATTTGGGTGTTCAGATTGCAAGTCAGAAACTTCAAATTTCTATAGTAAGTATAATTTTTTTAGGATGGCATCCTTTTATTTAGTCAGTTATTTATAATTTGGTATTTTTCAATGATTTTCATTCGTCATCCTCGTTATAGTTCATAATATGAAGCCCTTCATTATGTAGAAAAATATTATCAACAACCTTTCCTTTTATTTTCTTTTCTTTTCAATTTCATTTCTTGTCCATAATGACATAATTTCAATATCTCAAGCACTTGAACCTCTTTTAAGACTTTACATTTTGTCATGTGATATACTCATTAAGATTATATGGCTCCTCAAATGGACCACCTTTACTATTTTCTCCATTTTTTAAAATATTTATCTTGAAATTGAATACCATCACGCTTCAAGCTTGTCATTGATTTATCAAATATAATGGCAATGAATTGTCCTTCTAGGACGTCATTCGAGTTAGAGTACTAAAAGTTGGTTCAAATTTTCTTGTGCGAGAATCTAGATAATATAATGCTACATTATATATATTATTTTCAGTTTCTTAACTTTTATTTTTATGCTAAGAAAATTGTCCAATCAAAATGACAATAAAAAAATCTAGTTGTAAAATTCCATATGTTAGTGTTTAAGATATTTCTAAAGTTCAAATAAATATGTATTTTCAACGTTCTTTAATATTTATCTCAATGCACTGTTGTGAACAATTTTACATATATTGCATTATTAAACATATTTTAGATAAGAAATATCAGGCTTCTAAACATAAGTTAGAGGGAGACTATATGTTGGCATGATCGTAATAGTGATGTTATGTGTAAAAAATTGCTTCTTCGATAGGACAAAACATGAATAGCTTATTTATAATGTTAAGAGTCCCCGCACCGTTTCATTTAATTGCTCTATCATAAAGAAAGGAAATGAAATAATTTTTTGATCAATCGCATGAACCGTAACTTCCTTAAGCAGAAATTATGAACATTTAATCTCAATAGGAATGATTTAGTAATTGACTGGATTCATACAAATGATTTGCTAAACCATGAATTCGTTCAAACATTATCCCAACCAGTTATTACTATAGTATTTGTGATCTAAGAGCACTAATATTAAGAAGACACATTGTGTAATTTCAAAACTATACTCACACTTTAAAATTTGAGCTAGTAATATTGCAAATTTCAGATGGCAAATATTAATAAAATCATTCCATATCTAGTAGATATATGATACAAAAAAGATCTAGATGATCAATATGAATGGTAACGGCCCCATCTATCACCCTAAATAATTTTCAAAACTTCAGGGATACAATCCCAACTTCAACTAGCGATGGTTGATTATCAATTTTCGATAAGTAGAGCAAACAACTAATAAAATTTTATTGATTTTCTGATTCTTCAATTATTATTTATTCAAATCCACGTGTCACAATTAACCAATGATAAAAGCAATAAAATATATATATATTTTGTCAGATTACTAATAGGTCTAAAATTGTAATTTTTTTAGGAACATAACACGGTGTTTTTCAAAGAATAACCGCATAATATTGTTCAAAAATATTAGGTATAAGATTTATGCTCTTTCGAGATCAATAAAATAATATTTTTATATAAAATTATGATTTCATGAATAAATTTATAATTCTTCAGGAAAAATAAAATATAATTTCAAAGTACTAACACGATATTTCTTCATAATGTTATTTTAATATACATGCTTCTTCAAAAAAGAGGGCGCAATATTCTTCCAGAAAATTGATCTAGAGTATTACTTCTTCTAAAATAATAATTTATTATATTGTTCTGGAGTACTGTACGAAATAATGAATTACATTCAAGCGAAAATATGTCTATCAATTGGTATAACTTCTACAACATTGTTATAATTTAAATTTAAAAGAATATTGACTTCTTCTTTTTTTAACTAAAAGAGGAGTTTCTTTATAAATTCAATTTATTAAAATTTAGTGTCTTTTTTTTTTTTTTTATCGGAAGAGTAATTACTTTTCCTACATCCACGTGGTTGGAGCCTTTCAAGAGCAAAAAGGGAATATGTTTTGCCAATTCAATTGGCTAGAACTTTGTGATTGATAACATGTTACTAATTCGAGAGGAAAAATAATAAAATAGAGAAGTCATAATTGAGAACTAAAATCATATATTTATAGGTAAGAATTAGGACTATAAAGGTACAAATAATTATAATAATTAGGAAGGCAAGAATACAGTGATCACTCACTAATTAATATTTAATTTGTAGCAAAAATAGAATTTCAAACATATCAATAAGCTCTCGTTTGACCCTATTAAATTACACGTAAATAAAAAAATAATATTACACGTAAATAAAAAAATATTTTCTTCTTTTTCAACCGCTCTTTTTTTTTTTTTTTTTTTATCGGAAGAGTAATTACTTTTCCTACATCCACGTGGTTGGAGCCTTTCAAGAGCAAAAAGGGAATATGTTTTGCCAATTCAATTGGCTAGAACTTTGTGATTGATAACATGTTACTAATTCGAGAGGAAAAATAATAAAATAGAGAAGTCATAATTGAGAACTAAAATCATATATTTATAGGTAAGAATTAGGACTATAAAGGTACAAATAATTATAATAATTAGGAAGGCAAGAATACAGTGATCACTCACTAATTAATATTTAATTTGTAGCAAAAATAGAATTTCAAACATATCAATAAGCTCTCGTTTGACCCTATTAAATTACACGTAAATAAAAAAATAATATTACACGTAAATAAAAAAATATTTTCTTCTTTTTCAACCGCTCTTTTTTAAAAAAAAAAAAATCATTCCACTCATTTTCATTCTTCGAAAATGAGGGCCAAACGAGGGCTTACGAATATTTAGTTGTTTTCAATTACATGGTGGGTTGGCCCAATCTTGAAATAAAGAAAAAACATGTAACTAAGCTACCATTCCACATGAATCCTTTTACGATGGCGACTAATTCTTACTCAAAATTCAAATTTTCAACTAAAAACTACCTAGTTACTTCTTTCAATATCACCTCGCTATTATGGTTTGTAACTTGCTTAATTCTTTGGTCAATATTGTCTTCTCATTTTAGTAAACAATTTGCTTCTTGTTATATTCCTAGAAATGGGAACAAACTAGTACTCTCATAATACATCAGCCCGACTACATTAATCATATTCCGTTCAATAAAATTTGCATGCTAGTTTCAAATTTATTTATTTTTATATTCTAAACTTGAGGTCAAATATTTCTTTATTTTACTATTGTGTAATTACCTTAATCTAAAATTCAATTTATGGCCTAAAAAATAGATTTATTTTTTGAAATTACTAGTCACCGTAGTTATTAACGAATTGGCGCTTACACTTGCAAATGTTTGTTCCCCAGCTTCATGGTAGAAAGTTTGAACACATGTTTACATCATCGAGATTTACAATTTATCATATAAGGCCAAACATCTTGATGAATTATATCTACAGACTTTTTATATATGATATGAATCGTATTTATTTTTTTAGTTTTTCTAGAAATGAGAGTGCTTTATTAGAGTATGATAACCCGAATTTTATTTGGTCCGGTCCAAAAAAACTCTCGGTACGACATATGTGGTAAAATTACATTTATGAGAAATTTTGGGGTACGTGGTGTTAACCATCCAAAACACTTCCCTCAAGTACTTATATTTGATATAGTGAAATTTCTCATTCTCTCTCCCATTTGTTTTTTCTTGTTTAGAGTTTCCACATAAATCTATGTTCTTATTCTTATTTTTTTTAATGTCTATTCTCGTTTTTTTTTTTTTTTTGGTAACAAATCCTGATACCGAAAGCATGTCATAATATCGAGGATAACTTGATATAAGCACAATTATAAGAATATTTAGGCTAAGGCAAACATCATATTGTACAACAATTTGATAGACCATCTTCAACCTAACACCAAAATTTAAAGTAAGTTTTGCACCATTTTAAAAGAAATCTCGCATAAAACTAAAGTTATTTTCAACCATTACACCAAAACTTACAGCAAATGAACAACATTTGATCATTTTCTTCACATTTTTTTAATTCTTAACAATTTATTTATTTAAAAAATTATTTCTTTATTTATTTTACAAAATAAAAATTAATAAATAAATAATTATGCTAAACCAACAAAAAATATTAAGTTCATTAACTATTTTTTATTCTCATTTTAATTAATTCATTAACTATTATTTTTTTACAATATTAAAATTTATTTTAAATGCACATTATAATAATAATAATAATAATAATAATAATAATAATAATAATAATAATAATAATAATTTATTGTATTAAACATATATAACATAATTGATACAAATACCCTTCATCAATTTGTATTGCAAGTGAAAAAAAGGGTAAAATTGACTTTGCACCACTTGAAAGTGGTGCAACCAAATGGTGCAAAGTAAATAGTGTTTGAGGCCTTTTGCAACAAATTTTGGTGCATTTTGGTATTTCGGTATCTCACTTGGTGATGCTATTAGGTTTGCTTTCAAATCTTATCAAGAAAATTTCTTGTATTTTAGGCTATATTATTAATCTGTATTTTCTGTTTAATTCATAATCATATTGTTTTTGAAGTAATGCATGGCTAAATATATCCTTTTTTTAGTGAGGTCACTTCAAACTCCACTTGAATAATGGTGCAATTACAATCGCTGAAGGTCATATTATCAAACTAATATATCAAATCCACCTCAATATTTATTGAGTTGACCAGTATTCAAATATGTAATTTTGGTCGATTTCATCACTATCTTAACATTTTAATTATATGCATATATGCATATTGATGGACAAAATCTCGCAAGTATACAATATCTCAGACTAGTAAGAAGGATGAGTTACCAAATTAAAGATTTAGAAGTTTAGGGCCTGTTTGGCTTGTATTTCGATTTTTAGTTTTGAATTTTGAGTTCAATTTAAGTTTTTTGTTTTGAGAATATGTTTTTAAGATTGTTAAAAACACGTTTAGTTTATTATTTTAAAAAATTATTTTTCAAAATAGAAAACTAAAAAATATGTTCGTTTTGAAATTTTGAAAATTTGTCTAATAACATCTTATTTCATAAAATTTGATTATTCAGTAAAAGTTGGTAAATCTTACAATAGTTTTTTCTCATTACAAAAGTAAAATAAAAATAAGTAATAATTGAATTCAAAATATATGAAATAAAAATAAAAGTAAATGACATGGAATAAAAATATTTTTATATGAACTTACTTAAATATTTTTGTAGAATTTTATATAAATAATCATTAAGAGTTTGAATAATGTTTTGAATTTTTTATTCTAAAAATGTTTATTTTTTGAATTTATTTTTCTTGAATTTCATTTTTTAAAATTTGATTTATTAGAATTTTGTAAATTTATTTTTTTTAAAATTTTATTTAAATGCCCATTTTTCATGTTTTGAACGTATTCAGAATTTTCACTAAAAACATTATAAACATAAAAACTGTTCTTTTGAATTTTATATTATAAGTTTAACCGTACTTTTGAAATTACATTTTCAAAAATGTCAAATCAAACACGTTTTCTGTGTTTAGCAAAATTGAAAACTAAAAATAACATGTTTTGAGTGTATTCAGAATTTTCACTGAAAATATTAAAAACATTCCAAAAAACAAAATATTTGAATTTTATATTATAAGTTTAATCTTACTTTTTAAAATATATATTTAGAAATATTAAACCAAACACGTTTTCTGTATTTTGTAAAATTGAAAACTAATAACAACAAACCAAATGCACCGTAAATCTTTTGTTTTGAAGATTAAGTATCATATTGCTGTACTGGTCAAAAGATTGAGTACTTCTGCTACTATTTTCCCTACAAACGAATGCGAAAATGGTAAGTTGGTGGTGACTGTGGATAAAATTAAATGGAGTCAAAGATTACACTTTATTTTTTCACTTTTCCTTTTCGTGGGGTTTCTTTTCTTTTCTCTTTGCTTTTCTCTATTTTCGTGCATTGCAGTTGGAACAACTTGATTACAGCAAAAGTTTAATGAAAAACCATAGAAT
>NW_019249230.1:71057-74731 GCF_002742605.1 Olea europaea var. sylvestris
GTTTTTCTTTTCTTTATTTGTTTTTGCAATGTGTGAAGTTGAGTGTTGTTCAGTTCATTATTAAATTTCTTCCAATTTAGTGTTTTATTTATGATATTGTAGTTGAAATATTGATCTATACGTTCGATGATACAATGTTGACAATACTTCATATATGGCCTCATGTGGGTTGTCGTAGCTGTCATTACAAGATTATGTAGATTGTATATTGTGGTGATATGAGGTCAGCGTTCAAGACGGTGAACTAAAACGAAATTCTGCAATTGGAAGCAAAGTGAAGGGCTATATAAATTCGGCTTGACGTTCTATACAAATTGTCTGAAATGAGGTTATCGACAAATTTTATCCCTGTGGTCGGATATTCATTGGATGATCGATTTTTGACGTGTTTGATATGTATTACATAGCACAATTATAATGAGCAGCAACTCGATTTGACGTCACAAAACTTGCCGAGCCTAATGTAATACGTGTTTATTCTAATCCTATGCATTTTTATTGTTTAATCATGTATTGCAATGTATGTCAGTATGGCGTGAACCGAACCAGAAAACTTACATGTCAATATCAAACTAATTGTGTTTAGTGCTAGGTTGCATATACAAGGAACATACATACTGGATTAGCAAGGAGTGTCACTTCGATGGTAAAAATCAAAGAATTATTCTCAACCTTCAAAGATTCATCATATGTTATATTGTGTAGTGTTGGCTCCAAAAGAACTATGATCTAATTGACTAGACTTTGCTGGCCTTGGCTGAAAACAAAGAGATGTATGCCCATCGAGATGCAAGTCCTATGACCTTCTCTACTACTCTATATTGTGAGGAGATTGAAGTCGATGAACTTGTTAGCAAACCAAGAAAGCCATACAAATACACGCTCCTAGGGTTCCCACTGACTTTGCGGGTACTTGTTCATTGTCTAACGATGAATCCACTTTAGCCAAATTAAGCTGCTATCTCTGGGTTATTTGTTTCACGGTAACTTCGTATTATGATCACGTAGATATGGGCCTACGAGGTTGTCTCGGTACTTAGGAAACATTTCGTGAGGAAACTCAGAGACAAGTGTCAAAGACCCACAAATAAGCCCCAAAATAAACCCTAACCTAGAGGTGTAAAACTATTGAGGCCATGAGTGAAGTAAACTTCCTGAGAAACCAACCACCTCGGTATGAAGATGATAAGGAGGATGAGGACAGGCCATGTAGGTCCTTTGAACTGGATGATGATAATGACGATCTTCCATTCTCCCAGTCAATCTTGGATGTCTATGTTTCTGACCATTTTGTACTCTCCAAGATTTGGAGTACAAAGGAAGAGGTGTCCAAGAAAAAGCACCTTAACATTTACAAGACCCAAATGGACTTGAGGAGAGTCACTCCGGTGCTAAAATGTAATCATCTATCAAACCCTCTACGAAGGAACAAAAATGTGTTACAACATGCTCCGCCATAGAAATATTAGAAATTAGCATGATATGAAGAGGTATTTCTTAAACAATTCTCATATAAAGAAAATGAAAGAAGTTGGCAAAATATTGAAATGATACCAAGCTCGCTTCATCGATGAGATGAAGTACTGTGAGAAAATTTCCTTTCTGCTCTAAAGGAAGGCCTCAGCATGAACAACCATATTTGAGGGGACGCTTCCCATCTTCCACCTAGTAAACCAAAAATAGCACCAGTCAGGACCGCATATGGTCCCTCAAATCAAGCTAAGTCTATGCCAAAACCATTCTTAACACTACCTAGATCTAGCTTACGACAAGTCTACACCAGTGGTTATAAGAATCTAGAGGCCAACCTCCAGCAGTCAACCCCTCATAAGGCCAGAAAGAATCGGCCTCGATGGCTTAATAGGGATACAAGACCCTACTATTCCTACCACTAAACACATGGTAAAAATACTAATGATTGTCGAGATACAGAGTGAAGTAAACCAAGGTAGGAAGAGACGAGGTGACCCTTAGAGAAAATTTTCATGCCATATGAATGATAAAGAGAGAGGAAAGAGAGATTCCCAAAAATGGGCATAGATAGAGAAGAGAACCTTACACAGACATTGATAATGTTCATGTACGAGAGATAGACATAATTATGGGAAGGCCCTATATGAGGAATTCGAGAATGCTTAAAAGAACTATGCCAGATAGGTAAAGCTACATAATCCATAACGGACCTCGTGGCGCAAGTACACTTGAGCTTATCACCTTCATCTAGGAAAATAGTCCATAGATAATAACAAACTAGGATTGGTCATATGTTATATTTGTAGTGTTGGCTCCAAAAAATAAAAATCGGGTTGACTAAATGCTGGCCTTGGTTGAAAATCAAGAGATATTCGATGCATACCCATAGAGACACAAGTTCTACAAACTTTAATAGTACTCTTTATTGAAAATAGATTGAAGTGACAAAAGTCAACGTGACAAGTGAACTTTAGGCTAGAAAGAAGAATATGAGAAGAAAAGAGACGAGAAGTGAGATAATTGCTGCAATTGTTCATTCATAAGTGTATTTTTTACACTCATGAGGACCAATTAATATAGCCATTTTGGAGTTATTTTGATAAATAATAGCCTAATTTCTTGTATATTTCTTTTGTTAGGTAAAATTTAATTATTGGAAGTGAAATTGGAAAATAAAATAAAATAAAGAGAGACGGACGAAAATGAATGATTTTCTTATTTCAGGGGACAAATTGTAAGTTTTCAATAGTAGATTCGGACCAAAAATCATTGATTAAAGAACTTGCATAATCAATTTGATGCAATTAGATGTCAAAAAGCATTGAAACATAATCAAAGTAAGTTTACCAATCAATTTCCACTTGCATAAATTATGATCTATATATTTAGCCTCATATGGATATCTTTTTTTTTTTGGCATAGTTAACATTTGAATTGGAAAATGATATTTCTAGAATTTTTGTAGCCTTTTGAGTTATCTTTTTAACATACTTTGAATTACCTCAATCGGATATTGGAAGAGAAAGTTATGACAAAAATATTAACGATTTCTTAGAGAAATTTCCTTGTATATGCCTAAGAGCTTTCAATTTGCAAAACCCTAGAACAAGTGGTCCCTTAGATATGCATAAAAGGTGCACAAGGGGTGTGCAAGGTATATTTGAAGGTTGAATGGGCCAATTTCCTTCTATTATTTGTTAGAATTTCAGTGTGAATCGAATTCTATAGGGAATTTAATTGAGAGTTTTATTAGGAGTTGATAGTATGATTTCAAGAAATCTTGAAGGAATACAAGAAGAATAAGAGAAAATTTCACGATTTTGGCAATTTTTCTCTCCTATTTCAACTCAAATACTCCATTACTGATTTTACCGATTATATTAAGAATTCACCTTATATTAGACTTCTAATTGTATTATATTCTCCTAATATGTTAGGAATTCTTTGATTATAAATATGTGATACAACAAATTTTAAGATTGACCAATTGTTCAACTTATTAATTTGGTCTGAAGAGATCCTTTGTAATCCTCCATTATTAATTATTAGTGAATTCTCCTCCCTACTAGTAGTTTTTCTCCAAATTGAGTTTCCATGTAAATCTTGTATTATTGTTATTGTTATTTTTATTTTTCTCATTATCTCATCTTTATTACAATTGGCTCAATTTTTAATAAATGGTATCAAAGCTAGGTTCAGCA
>NW_019249231.1:0-1347 GCF_002742605.1 Olea europaea var. sylvestris
ATAAACCTAACATAAGTAATACGGAAATTAATTATTCGGAGGCCTAAAGGAAGGAATTTGGCTAAAATCCCGTGATCTCGGGTTCGTGCCCGACTCCAATTTTCGGGGCCGTTTTCAATTAACGTGCCAAATTTCGGCCCATTTCGATACCGTCGCAACAGATGATGAAATTATCCCTGGTGCGGTTTTGCGTTGTTAATTTTCTGTCCAACACATCTTCAACCTGACATAATTTGTACGGAAATTAATTATTCAGACGCCTAAGCGAAGGAATTTGGCTAAAATCCCGTTATCCCAGGTCTATGTCCCGAGTCCAATTTCTGGGGCCGTTTCCAATCAACCTGCCAAATTTCGTCCCATTCCAACACCGTTATGACAAATGACGAAATTGCCCCTGGTACGGTTTTTCTTTGTTAATTTTCTGTCCAACACATCTTCAACTTGATATATTTAATATGAAAATTAATTATTTGGAGGCGTAAACGAAGGAATTTGGCTAAAATCTCGTGATCTCGAGTCTGTGTCCTGAGTCCAATTTCTTGGGCCGTTACCAATGAACCAACCAAATTTCGGCCCATTCCAACACCATCGCGACAAATGACGAAATTGCCCCTGGAGCGGTTTTTCTTTGTTAATTTTCATTCCAACACTTCTACAACCTGACATAATTAAAAGGGAAATTAGTTATTCGAAGGCCTAAACGAAGGAATTTGGCTAAAATCCCGTGATCCCGGGTCTGTGCCCCAAGTCCAATTTCTGGGACCGTTTCCAAACACCCTGCCAAATGTCGGCCCATTCCGACACTGTCACGATAAATGACGAAATTGCCCTTGGTACGATTTTTCTTTGTTAATTTTCTATCCAATACTTCTTCCACCTGACATAATTAATACGAAAATTAATTATTCGGAGGCCTAAACGAAGGAATTTGGCTAAAATCTCGTGATCCCGGGTCTGTGCCTCGAGTCCAATTTCTGGGGCCGTTTCCAATCAACCTGCCAAATTCCGGCCCATTTCGATACCGTTGTGACGAATGACGAATTTGCCCCTGGTACGATTTTGCGTTGTTAATTTTCTGTCCAACACATCTTCAACCAGACATAATTAATATGAAAATTAATTATTCGGAGGCCTAAACAAAGGAATTTGGCCAAAATCTCGTGATCCCGGGTCTTTGTCCCGACTCCAATTTCTGGGGCCGTTTCCAATCAACCTGCCAAGTTTCGGGCCATTCCGACACCGCCGAGACAAATGACGAAATTTCCCCTGGTGTGGTTTTTCTTTGTTTATTTTCTGTCCAACATTTCTTCAAGCTAACATAATTAATACGAAAATTAATTATTCGAA
>NW_019249232.1:0-1347 GCF_002742605.1 Olea europaea var. sylvestris
AAGCACGATTCATCATATTTTAGGCTCTATTTAAGATATCCTTTGCTAGTGGCTTTTCATATCTATTCATGTAAGTGCTATAATCTTATAAAGATTTACACAGACATCTTTAAATTCTTTGGAATTTTATTTTCCTTTTCTTTCATGATAGCTGAGCCTGACTGAATGGAATTTATTGTTTCATTTGCTTAATGCCACTTAATTGATACCTAGATTGCTATCACGGACAGTTTAGATAGTATTATTAAACGTCGGTGGTGGCGGTGGCAATGGTGGTTTGGGGCTGCAGGGGTTCAAGGGTATTTATTAGCTTTGAAAAGAGCATGATTAATTTTATGCTACACTTGGTACGTCATATAAATTTTAAATATAAGAAAATAAAATGATATAGAGTTCTTATTAAATACACTTCAAAATGCGAAAAACGTACCACATGGTTACAATCGGTTTAATTACAAAAAGATTTCGTGAAATATTTGGTTAAAAACGTTAATTCTCGATTTAACATGAAATTTACCCTTAAGATTGATTAGGAGCACAGAAAATTTAATTTCTCGATCCTTTAGTTTGTAAAGACCACAATGCTACCAATAAAGAAGATAACAATTGCAGAATGTAGTCTCTTTCCCTTTGATCAAATTGTCATAACCCTCTTCTAAAGGAAGTATTAGACAGTATATTTACATGCGCCAACTCCATTCCAACTACAATTTGTGGTCTGCATGTAGGAAATTTTCGTAGGACGTCCCCTTGAGCGTCTTCCGGACGACCTCCCAGTTCTCGATTTGTTTAGCCAGAGGGCCACTGTGAATCTGAACTTGAAGGCTTGTAAGATTTCTTTGAGGCAACTTCAGAAATTCTTGAACTTCTGTTAGTTTCTGCTCAAAAAACAACTTCATTAGAGAGAACACAAGAAATTAATCATATGTAAATAGAGAAATTATTCTTACAGTGCTGTTCCTAACTATATCCTCGTAATAGATAACAATGTGTCGAGTGCTTTTGAAGTATTCCAGTGCTTTTGCCACTGCCTGATCTGCTGCCCTAAGGTGGGATACTAGTACTGTGGCATTAAGAGTAGGCTTGTATTTTGCTAGTACTTGAGCCTGCATGTAAATTTTGACATATAAGTAAAATTTATCCTCAAAACGAATTTTGGAACGACGGAGAAAGTAAAAGAGGACGGAGGACCTCGTGTTGAGAATGCACGTGCGATTTGTGTGTTCCGTTTAAGGGTTTACTGTTCTTGTCGAATACGTTAGCAAGCACGGAAACCAATCTTCGAAGAAGGTTCCTTCTGAAGAGAAATATTACATAGACACCTCTTCTGTTGAAGTAGTCTGTTAT
>NW_019249233.1:0-1347 GCF_002742605.1 Olea europaea var. sylvestris
TTTTCCTTATTTTTTAACCACACATTTTTCAACAATCACTATTACAAAATGCATTTTTACTATGAAAATGAGAAACAAACATGTCATTTCAAACAAATTTTAAATATAATGGCCAAAAAAAGTTGGTTGAATGACTCCCAAAAAAAATAAAAAATAAAATAAATGGGGTTGATAATTATTGGGTGGTCGTCCAATAATATCGATATTTTGCAAAAGAAAGAACTTAAGACTTTTTATATGTCATTTCAAACATTTTTCATTAAAGACATTTTTCTTTTTTCATCGACCAAAAGGAATCTTCATCAATTTTTCTCTTATATTTTGTTTTCACTTAACTTCATTTTAAAGGAGAACAGCTTGCACACAAGTTTTGTTATTTTAATTGTTTTTGAATTTGCCAAACTAGTAATTTAAAATAATGTAGCGACTTTATATTTAAAATTTGTGATATTAGGGTGTATATTGTTTATGTTATCCTAAATAATAAGCCTTCTAGAAACTAATATATAAATAAGAGCAATTTTTTCTTCTTGGTCTCCAACCTATTTGTCGAATCACAAGTTAGTCCTCGTGTACGTACAACAAGGATCTAGCTAATTTCTATATAATTTAAAGGTCAAAGTCAAATTTTAATTTTAACAACTGATTTGATATAACTCACAATTACTAATCCCTATTCATTGTTGATTTATATCGCATTATAATTTCAACAACTTATAATAAAAATCAAACATGTCGACACCATTATTTAGACTCAATGGACATGCTGCATCAAATTTCTATTATAATGACATGGCAAGGCATTAGTTTGTGCCACTAATCTCAATGAATGAATTCGAAATTTTTCAGTTTCAATGACAAAATTTTCGACTTTTCTCGAGAGGAATAGAGGTCAGAGAAGTAGTGAATTACTTTAGAATTATTAGAGACTAACATTAAATTTAAGCTTAATTGCTAAGTCATATGATTTCAATGTACACACATCACACTTTAAATTCACCCCTAATCTTTCGATCTCATGCGTGCCTCTCTATAATTGTCAAAGGTCGGCAGATTGGTCTAAAGAAGTCGTTTGAATCCTTGATTTGGACACATTTCTCATCTTCATGACTTCTGTTGCACGTTCAGTTCAGTTGTGTCATTTGCATCACATTTCTCATCTTCATGACCTTTGTTGAATAAATTGATTCCAATTTTGTCGATTTTGCTTTGTTGAATACATTGATTCCAGTTTTGTTGATTTTACTTCTATATTAACATTAAAAATAAATAAATCCTTAGAGATGTACGATGCATCAGTAAGTCAAGAAATAGGAATATTATATTGATTTCATGAAAGAAAAAAAA
>NW_019249234.1:0-1347 GCF_002742605.1 Olea europaea var. sylvestris
GGTTTGTTCATTTTTGGCGAATTGCCAGTCTAATTCAATTGGAATCGAGCCAAGGGAAAATTGTTTTTGATTTCATGATAACTAGGGTTTGTTCATTTTTGGCGAATTGCTAGTCTAATTCGATTGGAATCAAGCCAATGAAAAATGGTTTTTCATTTCATGATAACTTCGGGTTTGTTCATTTTTGGCGAATTGCCAGTCTAATTCAATTGGAATCGAGCCAAGGGAAAATTGTTTTTGATTTCATGATAACTTCGGGTTTGTTTGTTTTTGGCGAATTGCTTGTCTAATTCGATTGGAATCGACCCATGAAAAAGTTGTTTTTTATTTCATGATAACTTCGGGTTTGTTCATTTTTTCCAAATTGCTAGTCTAATTCGATTGGAATCGAGCCGATGAAAAGTGATTTTTGATTTCAAGATAATTTCGACTTTGTTCGTTCTTGGCGAATTGCTAGCCTAATTCAATTGGAATCGAGCTAAGGGAAAAATTGTTTTTGATTTCATTATAACTTCGGGTTTGTTTGTTTTTGGCCAATTACTAGTCTAATTCGACTGGATTCGAGCCAAGGAAAAGTTATTTTTGATTTCATGATAACTTCGGGTTCTTTCATTTTTGGAAAATTGGCAGTCCATTTCGATTGGAATCGAGCAGTTGAAAAGTGGTTTTTGATTTCAAGATAACTTCGTGTTTGTCCGTTTTTTGCAAATTGCTAGTCTAATTCGATTGGAACCTAGCCAATGAAAAGTGGTTTTTGATTTCATGATAAAATCGGGTTTGTTCGTTTTTGGCAAATTGCTAGTCTAATTCGATTGGAATCGATCCGATGAAAAGTTGTTTTTGATTTCAAGGTAACTTCGTGTTTATTCATTTTTGGTGAATTACTAGTCTAATTCGATTGGTATCGAGCCAATGAAAAGTGGTATTTGATTTCATGATAACTTCGGGTTTGTTCGTTTTTGGCGAATTGCTCGTCTAATTCGATTGGAATCGAGCCAAGGAAAAGTTTTTTTTGATTTCATGCTAACTTCGGGTTTGTTCGTTTTTTGCGAACTGCTAGTCTAATTTGGAATCTAGCCAATGAAAAATGGTTTTTGATTTCATGATAAAATTGAGTTTGTTCGTTTTTGGCTAATTGCTAGTCTAATTCGATTGGAATCGATCCGATGAAAAATGGTTTTTAATTTCAAGATAACTTCGGGTTTGTTCATTTTTGCCGAGTTACTAGTCTAATTCAATTGGAATCGAGCAGATGAAAAGTGGCTTTTGATTTCAAGAAAACCTCAGGTTTGTTCGTTTTTTACGAATTGCTAGTCTAATTCGATTGGAATCGAGCTAATGAAAAGT
>NW_019249235.1:0-1347 GCF_002742605.1 Olea europaea var. sylvestris
AAAAGTCTTTATTTTCTTATATGAGAGATGATTATGTTGTAACTAGGAAAGTGATGAAATTAGGAGATTTCATAATATCACGGCTGTCAATTAGGATCTGTGATGAGGGACAAAGTTCTATTTAATGGGAAGAAACTCTCAATTGAGAGTCATTCAGACAATTCTACAATCTTGTCAGTATGTGGGCCGAGCTCGCATGCAGCTCGTCCCACTTAACACCCCTACCTCTCTTGTTTGAATCAATTTCTTAAACCTCTTCCCGCTCATTGACTACTGGGAGAAGTTTCAAATGGGACCTTCTTAGACAATAAAATTTACAGAATACAGATAAGGAAAGCAGTTATAATACAATGCTTGACACAATTTTCTATATGTATATATATTCTCACTTTCTTTTACAGTTGCAGATTTAGCTCTTAATCACTCTAATATGTCGCAAAATGTGATTTTAGCTAATTGTTTGGGCTCCAACTAGAGAGAGGGCAATCGAACGCATGAAAAGGGCTCTTGATGACACCATTATCACAGGTAAATCGACTGGCTTTCTTTTATGTGTTTCATTAGAATTCATGGAACTGAAGACGAGTTTGACCGTGTGTCAATATCGTCTGGCATTGTGGGCTCGTTATAGATTTCAACTTGGTTGAGAGATCTTTGCATGGTTCGATTGGTTGGTCAAAACCTATCAAGGATTTCATCTTATAAATTCTTTCAAAACCTATCAAGGATTTCATCTTATAAATTCTTTCTATTCAGTTGCAATATCTTTATAAGCAATTCAATAACTTCCACCCAGTGAATGTGACACGTCATCATGCATTTTACTTTTTAATTCACATAGATGTTCCCTTTCTTCTCTAAACATTTCGTTCTTCCCTTGTCCATATTAACAAATCGTTAGGTTTTGCACATTCTTTCTGATCTAAGTATTCATCTGTGCCCTTTTCTTATTTGTTAGCTTGTTTGTGCGCGCACACACATCATTTTACAGTCTTCAAAATTCTCTAACTTCTTTCACAATTTGGTAAAAAACTATATTGGTCCAATATTCCTATTCTTAAAAAATGTCAACTTGTGGCAGGGGTTCCAACAACAATCGATTACCATAAGCTTATCCTTGACATTGAGGTAGGAAATTCACTATTTTCTCTATAGCATTGTTTCTTGTGAAGACTTCCATTCTCAATGAGATCCTCGTGAATTTGAATTTGGATTCATTAATTTCCATGCCACAGGACTTCAAAAGTGGAAAAGTTGATACAGCTTTTATTCCAAAGCATGAAGAAGAATTAGCCGCGGTAAGTACCTTTATTGTTATCTTATGCAAACTAATTTACTTTTCTTTCT
>NW_019249236.1:0-1347 GCF_002742605.1 Olea europaea var. sylvestris
TCCCATTTTCCACCGACACCCCCACCTACCTACTATTTCACTATAAAAATCTAGCAATAATAGAAGCAAATTAAATAAATTTGTTTCTATACTTTTTCAATGATACAAGTCGGTTGACGCGTTACCAAGTAGGTCATGTTCCAGGACATGAATTTATTCTCACCACAATTATATTCTATAATTGGTGGCACTGGAAAATGTGTGAAAGAAAATAAAAATTGTTCACATATTTTCTTGCCATCAAATTTCAAGAAACTATAATATATATGCAATATGAGTATAAATATTAAATCCTACGGATATTCATACACCCGAAATTAAGTAAAAAAAGAGGAAAGAATGAAATCAAATCCAAGAATAACAAAACTTCAAACCAAAAACTAATATAAAACAATTATTACGCTTTGTGTAAAAGTAATTTCCTTTAAACAGATCTTGATTCAGTGATTATCAAGCTTGCACTTGAATTAGATGCGCTGCTGTGACTGACTTTCCGGTCGGAAGTTTTCTTCAAACAGTCCACTTGATGATCTTGATTCTTGGATCAAGCTTGCACTTGACACCGGTGGTTTTCGCCACCGTGGCTGCTTTTCCAGTGGGGACTGAAATTTTAATGCCGTCACAAGTAACCCTAATTCTGAGCTTCTTAGTTTTCACTTTTCCGACTTTCACTTTTACTTTGGTATCCAGCTGGATTTTCAGTGGCAGATTCTTGTTCTTCAAGCTGGACTTCAATGGAGAAACATCTGTTCCATCGGAAAATTGATTTGAGCTTGATATTACAGATTTCAAAGTGGTGACATTCTTTTTACCGTGAATGAATCCCGGTAATGATCCATCACCGATGGTGAAGTCGCCGGAAAATACTTTCACCGATATGGGATCGTAAAAAAAGGTGATTTTCTTGTTGGGATTACGCGCAGTGACAGTGAGGTTGAAGGTGGAGATTATGGCGGTGTTGGTGAGGTTGAATTTGGAGAGTTGGAGGGAGGAGACGGCGAAGGAGGGGCGTTGTGGGCGGTAGAGCACCCAGAAGACGGCGCCGGCTATGGCAGCGAGGAGGAGGATCAGTAGGATCATGAGGGTAGTCCAGAGACAGCAGGAACAAAAGCAGCTACGGCTGTGCCGACGCTTGGGCGGAGGCTGGGGACGGTACATGGGACGAGTGGCGTTGTAGAGCTGGGCTTTGTTGACTGGAAATGTTGGGTTGGCACCGCCGTTAGCGACGGTGGCGGTTGCTTCACCTCCGTTCGCCGCCGGTTTGGCTGATGGGTAGACTCTGTCCGTCATGGTGTCTCTTGCCAAATTTTTGGACTTCAATTCTTCTGTATATTAGAGAGAGAGAGA
>NW_019249237.1:0-1347 GCF_002742605.1 Olea europaea var. sylvestris
GACTCTTGAAAAGTCAAAAACTGCTTTTACAATTAAAAAGTTGCTTTTGAATCATATTCCCTACTGCACTTAAAGAAGGGGCTTCAATCAGACAAGTAAATAAAAGTATAACCCAGCATGGTAATTGACTGCCTTCAACAATGGCAAGACAACGCTAAGTATATTCATGAACCTAAGTAAATGCATGAACCGGAGTTGGGACAAGTTGCTCAAAAATTTTATGAGAAGAACAAATACTCCATGTAATCTTTCTAGAAAAATAACAGCTAATGTGATTCTTAAACAAATCAAAATCCAAGCTGCAAGAACACCTTTGTACTTCAATATGAAGCATTAAACTATCATACACATATCAACAATCAGAGAAGGCAAGCTAAAAGATATGACCTAAAAATTCTCACATTCTTGGGAATTCATGCCTGTGGTATGAACATGTATGTGGCAATACTTAGAGGATATCACAATTTGTATAGAATTATAGACATGGTAACAACACTGTTATCAAAACCATTTATTGAAGTTTCAAATTTCAAAGTTCAGTACAAAGGAGAAAATTACACATTTATGTTTCCAACAGAAAGCTCCATTGTCATTCCGTCTAGAACTGAAGATTTACAAACAGCCTACCCCACACCTAAAAAAGGGAAAACAAATGAAATAGAAACTGAAGAAAAATCTATGTATAGTACTATCCACTACTGGATTTTAAGCAAGTCTAAAAATCAATATCAGAACCAGTTCTTCCTCTTTCTACTTGTTAGATAAAGAATGTAGATATTCAAGGACTATCTACCCAGAAGCTTGTAAGGTCAGACTCCGAGAAAATTCAAGGCTATGAACAGAGAAAGGGACGCATTCATTACCCTTTACTTGCTGAATCTCATTTCTCGAGACACCTCCCAGAAATTGCTATATCATCTGAATGCCCAAACTCTTCCATACAAAAATCTCCTGTGACTATTTTATCCTCTGGAGCTTCAACAATAACATTATCATCAGCCTTCAACTTCCCATCCACATACTCGTTCTTCTCAATGTCATTCTCTACTTTTTCTTCAACAGTGACAGTGTTCTCCTCAGTTTTACTTGCTTCAGCAAACTCATCACCATTTTTATCTTCTTTCCTGTCAGTAATTTCTATGTTCTCTTCATTGTCATCAGCTTCAATAAATCCATAACTATTACTCTCTACTTTCACTTCATTGTCTAATAGGGCATTTAGATCATTCATTGCTTCTGCTTCTACACCCACAGTATCACGATTATCCTCATCTTTCCCACTGAAATCCCCATCTCCCACAACATTTTCTCCACCCAAGTCATCACTGTTCTCTTCCATAGAATGGG
>NW_019249238.1:0-1347 GCF_002742605.1 Olea europaea var. sylvestris
AATGACGAAATTGCCCCCGACGCGATTTTTGTTTCCGATCAAACTGTCAAATTTGAGCCCATTCCGACACAGTCGAGAAAAATCACGAAATTACCCCCGGAGCGATTTTTATTTCAGATCAAACTGCCAAATTTCAGCCAATTCCGCCACAGTCGAGAAAAATGACGAAATTGCCCACATCGCGGTTTTTTTTTCCGATCAACAAGTCAAATTTTTGCCAATTCCGACACAGTCGCGAAAAATAACGAAATTACACCCGGTGCGATTTTTGTTCCCGATCAACCAGTCAAATTTGAGCCCATTCCGACACATTCGAGAAAAATGACGAAATTGCCAGCTGCGCGATTTTTGTTTCCGATCAACCTGTCAAATTTTAGCCCATTCTGATACAGTCGCGAAAAATAACGAAATTGCCTCCGGCGCGATTTTTGTTTTCGATCAGTCTGTCAAATTTGAGCCCATTCCGACACAGTCGAGAAAAATGACGAAATTGCCCCAGGCGCGATTTTTATTTTAGATCAAACTGCCAAATTTGAACCAATTCCGACACAGTCGAGAAAAATGACGAAATTGACCCCGGGGCGGTTTTTGTTTCCGATCAACCAGTCATATTTTAGCCAATTCCGACACAGACGCGAAAAATGACGAAATTACACCCGGCCCGGTTTTTGTTCCCGATCAACCTGTCAAATTTGAGCCCATTCCGACACAGTCGAGAAAAATGACGAAATTGCCCCCGGCGCGATTTTTGTTTCCGATCAACCTGTCAAATTTGAGCCCGTTCCGACATAGTCGAGAAAAATGATGAAATTGCCCCCGGCGCGGTTTTTGATCCCGATCAACCTATCAAATTTGAGCCCATTCCGACACAGTCGAGAAAAATGATGAAATTGCCGCCGGCGCGATTTTTCTTTCAGATCAAACTGCCAAATTTCAGCTAATTCCGACACAGTTGACAAAAATGACGAAATTGCCCCCGGCGCGATTTTTGTTCCCGATCAACCTGTCAAATTTGAGCCCATTCCGACACAGTCGAGAAAAATGACGAAACTGCCGCCGGCGCGATTTTTATTTTCGATCAAACTGCCAAATTTCAGCCAATTCCGACACGGTCGAGGAAAATGACGAAATTGCCCCAGACGCGATTTTTGTTTCCGATCAAACAGTCAAATTTGAGCCCATTCCGACACAGTCGAGAAAAATGACGGAATTGCCCCCGGAGCGATTTTTATTTCAGATCAAACTGCCAAATTTCAGCCAATTACGCCACAGTCGAGAAAAATGACGAAATTGCCCACATCGCGGTTTTTTTTTCCGATCAACAAGTCAAATTTTTGCCAATTCCGA
>NW_019249239.1:0-1347 GCF_002742605.1 Olea europaea var. sylvestris
TGTTTCATTCATTCTTGAAGTCAATAAATAGGTACAATGAGGTTGCTATACAAAGAAAATTGGTTAAGATCTATGCTAACATTGTGCGATTTTTCTATAAAGATTTACAAGGAAAATTTACAAACATCCATGCTGATTTTGTGCAAGACTATGATCCATGCTGATTTTGTGTAATATGCTGATTTTGTGCACGTTGCAATCCTTGTTGATTTGCAATTGGATGGAAATGTCAATACTCCCCCTCAAGTTGGCGCATGAAGATTTGTGATGCCCAACTTGCGATAGAAGCGATGAAACAAATCATGTCCCAATGCCTTGGTAAAGATATCTGCAATCTGATCAGTTGTGGAGACATGAGATAGAGTGAGAAAACCAGAGCGAAGCTTGTCACGAACAATGTGGCAATCAATCTCTATGTGTTTGGTCCGCTCGTGAAATACTGGATCCCGAGCAATATGTAGTGCTGATTGGTTGTCACAGAAAAGATTAATAGCAAGCGAATGGGATATACTGAGATCAGCAAGTAAGGTTTTGAGCCAGATAAGCTCACATGTGGTTACGACCATGGCTCGGTATTCGGCCTCAGCTGTGGAGCGAGCTACTGTTTTCTGTTTCTTAGTGCACCAAGAAATGGGATTGGTCCCGAGTTGGATGAAGTAGCCAGTAGTAGAACGGCAAGTGGTTTGGCAGCTGGCCCAATCTGAATCTGTGTAGGCAGTGAGCTGAAGACCATTGGAGGCTGCAAAGAAAATGCCATGACCTGAAGTGCCCTTGAGATAGTGAAGAACCCGATGAGCAGCAGTCAAATGAGGAGCTCGAGGTGCATGCATGAACTAACTGAGTATGTTGACTGCGAAGGCAATGTCAGTTCGGGTAATGATGAGATAAATGAGACGGCCAACAAGTCAACGATAGGGGCTCCGGTCCGGCAGAAGATCACCATCATTGACGGTGAGCTTTAGATTCTGTTCCATGGGAAAAGAGGCGAGGCGAGCACATAGCTGGCCACTATTAGATAGAATATCAAGAGTATACTTCCGTTGGTTGATGAAGATCCCAATAGAAGAACGGGACTTCAAGACCAAGAAAATATTTAAGAGGGTCTAGATCCTTAGTTTTGAAGTGTCTGGAGAGAACAGATTTGTAATGATCAATCTGTAAAGGGTCAGTGCCTGCAATCAAAATGTCATCAACATAGACTAGAATCACAATAATGCCAATGGGAGTAACTAATGTCAAAAGAGAATGGTCCGCCGAAGATTGTGTGAATCCTGCATCAATTAACACAGTTGTTAGTTTGAAGAACCAATTCCAGGAGGCTTGTTTGAGTCCGTAGAGAGCTTTTCG
>NW_019249240.1:0-1347 GCF_002742605.1 Olea europaea var. sylvestris
CTAAGCCTTTCAACTTAGTACATCATGTTATTGCTCACTGTACTTAGGTAAATGCACCTGAAATGCCATATGTATTTAGATTCTATTTTATAGATTTCTTCAATTACTCCTTTGCACTCTATAGTTTAATTCAACGCTCTTAGTGATTAACGGTTTTGTTATATATGAATTCCTTTTTAATCATTAAAAAGTTAATAATTAATATGGGATCTTCGTTAAATACTAACAAATGGCTGATGTTGTTTATTTCTCCTTTAGAAAATTGAAAATTTTGAGAAAGTAGCTCAAAAGGTTGGAAGAGGAATTCTTAGTGGACAGCAAAGTTCTAATAAGATTAGTTGTGTTGAGATCCTTATCTCATTCTCATACACTTTATGATTTCTTTGTATTCTATTGTGTTGACCATATGAATGTCAACTAGAACGTATTCCGGCATTCTTCTGAACAATTAAAATTGCAGTTTGCTTGATAATTTTACCTATGCTTCCAAAAGGCTATTAGGAGTTCTTCTGATTTTGCTCACTTCGCCCTCCATCTCTGTATTCAACGATCATCTGTCCATCTTTCGACACTTACAGGTGCCAATTTTGTTGTAATGTGTTTTCATATTTGTTTTCATGATGAACACGATGTAAATGTAAATGTGCTTGTGCACATTTACATGTACATTTACTTTCATCAGAAAGTAAACGTAAATTTACACGTGGACATTTACATTTACTTTCACGATGGACATGATGTAAATGTAAATGTGCACGTGTTCATCATGAAAATCGTGAAAGTAAATGTAAATTTACACGTGAAAGTAAATGTAAATGTAAATTTACACATGTACATTTACATCGTGTTCATCACAATTTAAAATTAATGTTTGATTTGAACTGAATTTATAAATTATTTTCTACCTAAACGGAGCTTTTTGAAAAAAAAAATCCAAGAAGACGCGATTCATTAGTCACAAAATTAAAAGATAATACAATAAAATAAACAAAAACAAAAAAACTTTATTGATGTGTCTTCATTCATAACTACACTTCGTACGGTGAAAACATCTCTCACTCTAGTAACTTTCAGAAACTAAACATCGTGTTCATTTTCTAGGATCAAAATCGAAAGAAAAAGTTCAAGATTTGTAATATAAGAAAAACAAGAATCATGGTTCAATGACAGTACTCCGACGGCACAATGGGCAGGTTTGACTAATATCCAACCATGTTTTGATGCATTCGAAGTGAAATCCGTGGTTGCATGCCGGAAGACACCCGAACAATTCTTGGTCTTTGAATTCAGATAGACAGATAGAGCATTCATGATCTCTACCTTCTTGTTCGATGTAAATATCGACGA
>NW_019249241.1:0-1581 GCF_002742605.1 Olea europaea var. sylvestris
AATCAATGTACAAATTGCAAAGTTCAATCGTTTAGAACCTTGCTACATGTACACTATGGTGTGCACTTTAGTTTACACTTCACGTGACATTACCTTGCTGGACAGTTTAAATTTCAAACAATTTTTCCATCCAATTGACACTCGACAACATTGCAAGTGTCGAGCAACGTGTTAAAAATGAGTGTACAAATAGCAAAGTTCAATCGGTGTGAACCTTACTGCATGTACACTTTAGTTTACACTTCATCAGGTGATATTACCCTATTGGACAGTTTAAATATCTAACAATTTTCCCATCCAATTGGAACTTGAGAACAATGCAAGTGTCAACGTGTCAAAATTTAGTGTAATAAAGAAAAGTTTATTCGGTAAGAACCTTGCGACATGTATACTATGGTGTACACTTCAGTTAACACTTTACCATGTGATATTATCCTGTTGGATAGTTTAAATTTCAAACAGTTTTTCCATCCAATTGACACCTGACAACAATGCATGTGTCAAACAACGTGTCAAAAATCAGTGTACAAATAGCAAAGTTCAATCGGTAAGAATCTCTCTACATGTACACTTTGTGGTACACTTTTTTTAACAGTTTAAATTTTAAGTAGTTTTTCCAACCAATTGATACTCGACAACAATGTAAGTGTCAAACAAAGTATCAAAAATCAGTGTACAAATAGCAAAGTTCAATCGGTAAGAAACTTGCAACATGTACACTTTAGTGTACACTTTAGCTTACACTTTGCCACGTGACATTACTCTGCTGGACAGTTTATCATTCAAATAGTTTTACCATCCAATTAATACTCGACAACAATGCAAGTGTCAAACAGCTTATCAAAAGCCCATGTACAAATAGCAAAGTTCAAGCAGTAAGAATCTTGCGACATGTAAACTTTGATGTGCACTTTAGTTTACACTTTGCCACATGACATTACCCGGCCAACAGTTTAAATTTCAAATAGTTTTACCATCCAATTGGCACTCGACAAAAATTCAAGTGTCAAACAACGTGTCAAAAATCAGTGTACAAATAGCAAAGTTCAATCTGTAGAACCTTGCGACATGTACACTGTGGTGTACACTTTAGTTTACACTTTGCCACGTCACATTACTCTATTGGACAGTTTAAATTTCAAATAGTTTTCCTATCCAATTGACACTGGACAACAATACAAGTGCCAAACAACGTGTCACACATTAGTGTACAAATAGAAAAGTTCAATCGGTAAGAACCTTGCGACATGTATACTATGGTGTACACTTCAGTTTACACTTTACCACGTGATATTACCCTGCTGGACAGTTTAAATTTCAAATAGTTTTCCCATCCAATTGACACCTGACAACATTGCATGTGTCAAACAACGTGTCAAAAATCAGTGTACAAATAACAAAGTTCAATCGGTAAGAACCTTTCTGCATGTACACTTTGTTGTACACTTTGCCACATGACATTACCCTGTTGGACAGTTTAAATTTTAAATATTTTTTCCAACCAATTGATACTCGACAACAATGCAAGTGTCAAACAAAGTATCAAAAATCAGTGTACAAATAGCAAAGTTCAATCGGTAA
>NW_019249241.1:2487-2767 GCF_002742605.1 Olea europaea var. sylvestris
CCATCCAATTGACACTTGACAACAATGCAAGTGTTAAACAACGTGTCGAAAATCAGTGTACGAATAGCAAAGTTCAACCGGTAAGGATTGTGCTACATGTACACCATGACGTACACATTAGTTTAGACTTTACCACGTGACATTACTCTGTTGAATAGTTTAAATTTTAAATATTTTTCCCATCCAATTGACACTTGACAACGATGTAAGTGTCAAACAACGTGTCGAAAATCAGTGTACACATAGCAAAGTTCAATCGGTAAGGACTTTGCTACATGCA
>NW_019249241.1:2988-5772 GCF_002742605.1 Olea europaea var. sylvestris
TGAACCTTGCTACATGTACACTTTAGTTCACACTTTACCACGTGACATTACCCTGTTGGACAGTTTAAATTTCAAATAGTTTTTCCACCCAATTGATAATTGACAATAATTCAAGTGTCAAACAACGTGTAAAAAATCAGCGTACAAATAGTAAAGTTCAATCGTTAAGAACCTTGCTACATGTACACTATGGTGTACACTTTAGCTGACACTTTGCCTCATGACATTACCCCATTGGACAGTTTGAATTTCAAATAGTTTTCCCGTCCAATTGACACTTGAGAACAATGCAAGTGTCAAACAACTTGTCGAAAATCATCATACAAATAGCAAAGTTCAATTGGTATGACCCTTGCTACGTGTACACTATGCGGTACAATTTAGTTTAAACTTTGCCACGTGATATTACCCTATGGGAAAGTTTGAATTTCAATTTTTTTTTCCATCCAATTGAACTTGACAACAATGCAAGTGTCAAGCAACGTGCCAAAAATCGGTGTACAAATAGCAAAGTTCAATCGGTAGGGACCGCGCTACATGGACACTATGGCGTACACTTTAGTTTATACTTTGCCACGAGACATTACCCTATTGCACAATTTAAATTTCAAATAGCTATCTCATCCAATTGACACTTGAGAACAATGCAAGAGTCAAACAACTTGTCGAAAATCATCATACAAATAGCAAAGTTCAATCGGTAAGGGCCGTGCTACATATACACCATGGCGTACACTTTAGTTTATACTTTGCCACGAGACATTACCCTATTGCACAATTTAAATTTCAAATAGCTATCTCATCCAATTGACACTTGACAACAATGCAAGTGTCAAACATCGTGTCAAAAATTAGTGTACAAATTGCAAAGTTCAATCGGTAGGGACCGCGCTACATGGACACTATGGCGTACACTTTAGTTTATACTTTGCCAAGTTACATTACCCTATTTGACAGTTTAAATTTCAAATAGTTTTCCAATCCAATTGACACTTGACAATAATGCAAGCGTCAAACAACGTGTCAAAAATTAGTGTACAAATTGCAAAGTTCAATCGGTAAGGACCGTGCTACATGCACACTATGGTGTACATTTTAGTTTATACTTTGCCAAGATACATTACCCGATTCAACATTTTAAATTTCAAATAGTTTTTCCATCCAATTGACACTTGACAACAATGTAAGTGACAAACAACATGTCAAAAATCAGTGTACAAATAGCAAAGTTCAATCGGAAAGAACCTTGTTACATGTACACTATGGTGTACAATTTAATTTACACTTTGCCATGTGAAATTATTCGTTGGACAGTTTAAATTTTATATAGTTTTTCCATCCAATTAACTCTTGACAACAGTTCAAGTGTCAAACAACGTGTCGAAAATCATCATACAAATAGCAAAGTTCAATCAGTAAGAACCTTGCTACGTGTACAATATGATGTACACTTTAGTTTGCACTTTGCCACGTGACATTACTCTGTTGGACAGTTTGAATTTCAAATAGTTTTCCCAGCCAATTGACAATTGACAACAATGCAAGTGTCAAACAACGTGTCAAAAATCAGTGTACACATAGCAAAGTTCAATCGGTATGGACCGTGCTACATGCATGCTATGGTGTACACTTTAACTTACACATTGCCTCGTGACATTATCCCATTGGACAGTTTGAATTTCAAATTGCTTTCCCAGCCAATTGGCACTTGACAACAATGCAAGTGTCAAACAACGTGCTAAAAATCGGTGTACAAACAGCAAAGTTCAATCGGTAAGGACCGTGCTACATGTACACTATGGTGTACACTTTAGTTTATACTTTGCCATGTGATATTACCCTATTATACAGTTTAAATTTAAAAAAAATTTCTCATCCAATTGACACTTGACAACATTGCAAGTTTCAAACAACGTGTCAAAAATCAGCGTGCAAATAGCAAAGTTCAATCGGTAAGAACCTTACTACATGTACACTATGGTGATTTACACTTTGCCTCATGACATTAACCCGTTGAACAGTTTAAATTTCTAATAGTTTTCCCATCCAATTGACACTAGAGAACAATGCAAGGGTCAAACAATGCGTTGAAAATCATCGTACAAATAGCAAAGTTCAATCGGTAAGAACTTTGCTTCACGTACACTATGGTTTGCAGTTTAGTTTAAACTTTGCCATGTGATATCACCCTACTGGATAGTTTAAATTTCAAACAATTTTCCGATCCAATTGACACTTGACAACAATGCAAGTATCAAGCAACGAGTCAAAAATCAGTGCACAAATAGTAAAGTTCAATCGGTAAGAACTTTGCTACATTTACACTTTAATTTATACTTTGCCACTTGACATTACCTTGTTGCACAGTTTAAATTTCAAATAGTTTTCCCATCCAATTGATACTTGACAACAATTTAAGTGTCAAACAACGTGTCAAAAATCAGTGTACAAATTGCAAAGTTCAATCGGTAAGGACCACGCTACATGCACACTATGGTGTACACTTTAGTTTATACTTTGGCAAGTTACATTATCCTATTCGAAAGTTTAAATTTTTTAAACAGTTTTTCCATCCAATTGACACTTGACAACAATGCAAGTGACAAACAACGTATCAAAAATTAGTGTACAGATAGCAAAGTTTAATCGGTAAGAACCTTGTTATATATACACTATGGTGTACACTTTAGTTTACACTTTATCACGTGACATTACACCATTAGACAGTATGAATTTCAAATAGTTTTCCCATCCAATTGACACTTGACAACAATGCAAGTGTCA
>NW_019249241.1:8698-16464 GCF_002742605.1 Olea europaea var. sylvestris
ATTCCATCCAATTGACACTTGACAACAATGCAAGTGTCGAACAACATGTCAAAAATTAGTGTACAAATAGCAAAGTTCAATCGATAAGAATTGTGCAACATGTACACTATAGTGTAGACTTTAGTTTATACTTTCCCACGTGAAATTACCCTGTTGGATACTTGAAATTTCAAACAGTCTTCCCATCCAGTTAACACTTGACAACAATGTAAGTGCCAAACAATGTGACGAAAATCAACGCACAAATAGCAAAGTTCAATCGGTAAGAACCTTGCTACATGTACACTATGCTGCACACTTTAGTTTACACTTTGCCACGTGACATTACCCTGTTGGACAATATAAATTTGAAACAGTTTTCCCATCCAATTGACCATTGACAACAATATAAGTGTCAAAGAACACGCCAAAAATCAATGTACAAATAGCAAAATTCAAATGGTAAGGACCGTGCTACATGTACACTATGGTGTGAACATTAGTTTATACTTTACCACATGACATTATCCTGTTGCACAGTTTAAATTTGAAATAGTTTTCCCATCCAATTGACAGTTGACAACAATACAAGTGTCAAAGAACATGTAGAAAATCAGTGTACAAATAGCAAAGTTCAATCGGTAAGGACCGTACTTCATGTACACCATGAAGTACATTTTAGTTCAGACTTTGCCACGTGACATTACCCTGTTGGACAGTTTAAATTTTAAACTATTTTCCCATCCAGTTGACACTTGACAAAAATGTAAGTGTCGAACGACGTGTTAAAAATCTGTGTACAAATAGCAAAGTTCAATTGGTAAGGACTGTACAACATGTACACTATGGTGTACACTTTAGTTTATACTTTACCACGTGACAATACCTTGTTGGACAGTTTAAATTTCAACCAGTTTTTCCATCCAATTGACACTTGACAACAATGAAAGTGTCAAACAACGTGTCAAAAATCAGCATACAAATAGGAAAGTTCAAGCGAACCTTGCTACATGTATATTATAGTGTACACTTTTCTGCGTGACATTACCCTGTTGGACAATTTAAATTTCAAACAGTTTTCCCATCCAGTTGACACTTGACAACAATGCAAGTGTCAAGCAACGTGACGAAAATCGACACACAACTAGCAAAGTTCAACGGTTAAGAACCTTGCTACATCCACACTATAGTGTTCACTTTAGTTTACAGTTTGCGGCGTGACATTACCCTATTGGATAGCTTGAATTTCAAATAGTTTTCCTATCCAGTTGACACTTGACAACAATACAAGTGTCAAACAACATACCAAAAATAAGTGTACAAATAGCAAAGTTCAATCGGTAAGGACCGTGCTACATGTACACTATGGTGTACACTTTAGTTTATACTTTGCCACGTGGCATTATATTATTGGACAGTTTAAATTTTAAATAGTTTTCCCATCCAATTCACACTTGACAACAATGCAAGTGTCAAACAACATGACAAAAATCAGCTTACAAATAGTAAAGTTCAATGGGTAAGAACCTTGCTACATATACACTATGGTGTACACTTTAGTTTACATTTTGCCACATGATATTACCTTATTGGATAGTTTAAATTTCAAACAGTTTTCCCATCCAATTGACACTTGACAACAATGCAAGTGTCAAACAACGTGTCAAAAATCAATGTACTAGTAGCGAAGTTCAGTCGGTAAGAACCTTGCGACATGCACACTATGGTGTACACTTTAGTTTACACTTTGGCACAAGACATTACCCCGTTGGATAGTTTGAATTTCAAATAGTTTTCCCATCCAATTGACACTTGACAACAATGCAAGTGACAAATAACGTGTCGAAAATCATCGTACAAATAGCGAAGTTCAATCAGTAAGAACCTTGCTACATGAACCCTATGGTGTACACTTTAGTTTAAAGTTTGCCACGTGATATTACCCTGTTAAACAGTTTAAATTTCAAGCAATTTTCCCATTCAATTGACACTTGACAACAATGCAAGTGAAAAACAACATGTCAAAAATCAGTTTACAATTAGCAAAGTTCAATCGGAAAGAACCTTGCTACATGTACACTATGGTGTATACTTTAGTTTACACTTTGCCGCATGACATTACCCCGTTGGACAATTTTAATGTTAAATAGTTTTCCCATCCAATTAACACTTAACAACAATGCAAGTGTCAAACAACGTGTCGAAAATCATGTACAAATTGCAAAGCTCAATCGGTAAGAATCCTGCTACGTGTACGCTCTGGTGTAGACTTTAGTTTACACTTTGCCATATGACATCATCCTGTTGGATATTTTGAATTTCAAACAATTTTTCTATCCAATTGACACTTGAATGCTACATGTACACCATGGTCTACACTTTAATTTATACTTTTTCATGTGACATTACCCTATTCCACAGTTTAAATTTCAAACAGATTTTCCATCCAATTGACACTTGACAGCAATTCAAGTGTCAAACAACGTGTCGAAATTCAGTGTACAAATAATAAAGTTCAATCGGTAAGGACCGTGCTACATGTACACCATGGTGTAAACTTTAGTTTAGACTTCGCCACGTGACATTAGCCAGTTGGACAGTTTAAATTTTAAATAGTTTTCCCATGCATTTGACGCTTGACAGCAATGCAGGTGTCGAACAATTTGTTAAAAATTAGTGTACAAATAGCAAAGTTCAATCAATAAGGACTGTACAATACGCACACTATGGTGTACATATAGTTTATACTTTACCATGTGACATTACCTTGTTGGACAGTTTAAATTTCAAACAGTTTTCCCATCCAATTGACACTTGACAACAATGCAAGTGTCAAACAATGTGACGAAAATCAACGCACAAATAGCAAAGTTCAATCGGTAAGAACCTTGCTACATGTACATTATGGTGTACACTTTAGTTTACACTTTAGCACGCGACATTACCCTGTTAGACAGTTTGGATTTGAAATAGTTTTCCCATCTAATTGACACTTGAAAACAATACAAGTTTCAAGCAACACGCCAAAAATCAGTGTACAAATAGCAAAGTTCAATGGGTAAGGATTGTGCTACATGTACACTATGGTGTAAACTTTAGTTTATAGTTTGCCACGTGACATTACCCTGTTGCATAGTTTAAATTTGAAATAGTTTTTCCATCCAATTGACACTTGACAACAATGCAAGTGTCAAACAACGTGTCAAAAATCAGTGTACAAATTGCAAAGTTCAATCGATTAGGACCACACTGCATGCACACTATAGTGTACACTTTAGTTTATACTTTGCCAAGTTACATTACCTTGTTTGATAGTTTATATTTAAAACAGTTTCCCATCCAATTGACACTTAGCAACAATGCAAGTGACAGACAGCGTGTCAAAAATCAGTGTACAAATAGCAAAGTTCAATCGGTAAGAACCTTGTTACATGTACACTATGATGTACACTTTAATTTACACTTTGTCATGTGACATTATCCCGTTGGACAGCTTGAATTTCAAATAGTTTTTCCATCCAATTGATACTTGACAACAATGCAAGTGTCAAATGACGTGTTGAAAATCATCGTATAAATAGCAAAGTTCAATAGGTATGAACCTTGATACGTGTACTCTATGATGTACTTTTTAGTTTACACTTTGCCATGTGACATTACCCTGTTAGACAGTTTGAATTTCAAACAATTTTCTCATCCAATTGACACTTGACAACAATGCAAGTGTCAAACAATGTGTCAAAAATCTGTGCACACATAGCAATGTTCAATTGGTATGGACCGTGCTACATGCACACTACACACTTTTGTTTATACCTTGCCAAGTTACATTACCCTGTTGGACAGTTTAAATTTTAAACAATTTTTCCATCCAATTGACACTTGACCACAATGCAAGTGTCAAAAAATGTGTCAAAAATCAGTGTACAAATAGCAAAGTTTAGTCGGTAAGAACCTTGCTACACTTACACTATGGTGTACACTTTAATTTACACTTTGCCACGCGACATTACCCTATTGGACAGTTTGAATTTCAAATTTTTTTCCCTTCCAATTGACACTTGACAACAATGTAAGTGTCAAACAACGTGTTAAAAATCAATGTACAAATTGCAAAGTTCAATCGTTTAGAACCTTGCTACATGTACACTATGGTGTGCACTTTAGTTTACACTTCACCACGTGACATTACCCTGCTGGACAATTTAAATTTCAAACAATTTTTTCATCCAATTGACACTCGACAACATTGCAAGTGTCGAGCAACGTGTTAAAAATGAGTGTACAAATAGCAAAGTTCAATCGGTGTGAACCTTACTGCATGTAAACTTTAGTTTACACTTCATCAGGTGACATTACCCTGTTGGACAGTTTAAATATCTAACCATTTTCCCATCCAATTGGCACTTGAGAACAATGCAAGTGTTAACGTTTTAAAATTTAGTGTAATAAAGAAAAGTTTATTCGGTAAGAACCTTGCGACATGTATACTATGGTGTACACTTCAGTTAACACTTTACCATGTGATATTACCCTGTTGGATAGTTTAAATTTCAAACAGTTTTTCCATCCAATTGACACCTGACAACAATGCATGTGTCAAACAACGTGTCCAAAATCAGTGTACAAATAGCAAAGTTCAATCGGTAAGAATCTCTCTACATGTACACTTTTTGGTACACTTTGCCACACGACACTACCATGTTTGACAGTTTAAATTTTAAGTAGTTTTTCCAACCAATTGATACTCGATAACAATGTAAGTGTCAAACAAAGTATCAAAAATCAGTGTACAAATAGCAAAGTTCAATCGGTAAGAAACTTGCAACATGTACACTTTAGTGTACACTTTAGCTTACACTTTGCCACGTGACATTACTCTGCTGGACAGTTTATCATTCAAATAGTTTTACCATCCAATTAATACTCGACAACAATGCAAGTGTCAAACAGCTTATCAAAAGCCCATGTACAAATAGCAAAGTTCAAGCAGTAAGAATCTTGCGACATGTAAACTTTGATGTGCACTTTAGTTTACACTTTGCCACATGACATTACCCGGCCAACAGTTTAAATTTCAAATAGTTTTACCATCCAATTGGCACTCGACAAAAATTCAAGTGTCAAACAACGTGTCAAAAATCAGTGTACAAATAGCAAAGTTCAATCTGTAGAACCTTGCGACATGTACACTGTGGTGTACACTTTAGTTTACACTTTGCCACGTCACATTACTCTATTGGACAGTTTAAATTTCAAATAGTTTTCCTATCCAATTGACACTGGACAACAATACAAGTGCCAAACAACGTGTCACACATTAGTGTACAAATAGAAAAGTTCAATCAGTAAGAACCTTGCGACATGTATACTATGGTGTACACTTCAGTTTACACTTTACCACGTGATATTACCCTGCTGGACAGTTTAAATTTCAAATAGTTTTCCCATCCAATTGACACCTGACAACATTGCATGTGTCAAACAACGTGTCAAAAATCAGTGTACAAATAACAAAGTTCAATCGGTAAGAACCTTTCTGCATGTGCACTTTGTTGTACACTTTGCCACATGACATTACCCTGTTGGACAGTTTAAATTTTAAATATTTTTTCCAACCAATTGATACTCGACAACAATGCAAGTGTCAAACAAAGTATCAAAAATCAGTGTACAAATAGCAAAGTTCAATCGGTAAAAAACTTGCGACATGTACACTTTGGTGTACACTTTAGCTTACGCTTTGCCACGTGACATTGCCCTACTGGACAATTTATAATTCAAATAGTTTTTCCATCCAATTGACACTTGACAACAATGCAAATGTCAAACAGCTTATCAAAAACCAATGTACAAATAGCAAAGTTCAAGCAGTAAAAACCTTGCGACGTGTATACTTCGGTGTGCACTTTAGTTTACACATTACCACGTGACATTACCCTGTCGAACAGATTAAATTTCAAATAGTTTTACCATCCAATTGACACTCGACAACAATTCAAGTGTCAAACAACGTGTCAAAAATCAGTGTACAAATAGCAAAGTTCAATTGGTAAGAACCTTGCGACATGTACATTGTAGTGTACATTTTAGTTTACACTTTCCCACGTCACATTACCCTATTGGAAGTTTAAATTTTAAATAGTTTTCCAATCCAATTAACACTGGACAACAATGCAAGTGCCAAACAACATGTCAAAAATTGGTGTACAAATAGGAAAGTTCAATCATTTAGAACCTTTCTACATATACACTATGGTGTGCACTTTAGTTTACACTTTACCACGTGACATTACCCTATTGGATAGTTTAAATTTCAAACAATTTTTTCATCCAATTGACACTGGACAACAATGCAAGTATCAAACAACATCTCAAAAATCAGTGTACAAATAGCAAAGTTCAATCAGTATGAACCTTGCTACATGTACACTTTAGTTTGTACTTCACCACGTGACATTACCTTGTTGGACAGTTTAAATTTCAAATAGTTTTTTCGTCCATTTGACACTCGACCACAATGCAAGTGTTGAACAATGTTTCAAAAATCAGTGCACAAATAGCAAAGTTCCATTGATATGAACCTTGCGACATGTACACTTTGCCATGTGACATCACCCTGTTGGAGAGTTTAAATTTAAAATAGTTTTCCCATCCAATTGACACTTGAGAACAATGAAAATGTCAAACAATATGTCAAAAATCAGTGTACGAATAGCAAAGTTCAATCGGTAAGAACCTTGTTATATGTACACTATGGTATACACTTTAGTTTACACTTTGCCAAGTAAAATTACCCTGTTGGACAGTTTAAATTTCAAATAGTTTTTCTGTCCATCTGACACTCGACAACATTGCAAGTGTCGAACAATGTGTCAAAAATTAGTAACAAATAGCAAAGTTCAATCGGTATGAACCTTACAACATGTACACTATGGTGTACACTTTAGTTTACACTTTACCACGTAACATTACCTTGTTGGACAATTTAAATTTCAAATAGTTTTCCCATCCAATTCGGACTTGACAACAAAGCAAGTGTCAAACAACGTGTCAAAAATCAGTGTACAAATAGCAAAGTTCAATCATTTAGAACCTTACTACATGTACACTATTTGGTGTGCACTTTAGTTTACACTTTACCACGTGACAGTACCCTGTTGGACAGTTTAAATTTCAAATAGTTTTTCCAATGTGTCCAAAATCAGTGTACAAATAGAAAAGTTCAATCGGTAAGAACCTTGCTACATGTACATTATGGTGTACACTTTAGTTTACACTTTGCCATGTGACATTAACACGTTGGACAATTTAAATTTCAAACATTTTTCCCATCCAAGTGACACTTGACAACAATGTAAGTGTCAAAAATCATGTACAAATAGCAAAGTTCAATGGGTAAGGACCATGCTACATGTATGCTATGGTGTACACTATAGTTTACACTTTGCCACGTGACATTATCATGTTGAACAGTGTAAATTTCAAACAGTTTTTCCATCCAAGTGACACTTGACGACAATGTAAGTGTCAAAAATCGTGTACAAATTGTAATACTCCGAAATTTTATGTTGATTTAAATTTCTTTAAGATGGCGATTTAACTTTTAGTACTATTTTTGGCCATAAGAAAAGGGGACACCACCTTTGTAGTGGTTAATGTTAGAGATAGCTAATGACTACAAGCATGAGGTGTTAAATGTTGTGTTTACATGAAGTGATTATTAATTAGTCGAACCTTAAGTCAAGTATGAAATTGAATGTGGTCAATCATTTTGTTAGGACTTT
>NW_019249241.1:16665-17753 GCF_002742605.1 Olea europaea var. sylvestris
TTTACGGTAAGATACCTTCTATGCTTATGTGGTATGATTTTCATGGTAATATTTATGCTTAAGTTATGCATGAAAAACCAAAGTATGTTAATGGTGGAGAAATCCACAAATGTTATGATTATGGTGGAGAAATCCACAAATGTTAGATATATCTATGCCTTAGGACAAGTCCGAAGGGCACCGGCATGTCGGAATATGGAAGTCTGGGTTTGATTGCTTTCTTTGGTGTAGTATTATCATGATAAATGTTCAAGCATGGTATCTTACTGAGTATTTCTTATACTCATAGAATGTTACAACTGTGACGCCCCGAACCTAAGCTTCGAGGGCCACGAACTTTACATAAAAACTTTTACTTTTGGTACATGTAAATATTCTTAAATAGGAATACTACATGTTAAAAACTTATTTTTATAAAACTTTATGGCCGATAAAAGTGCATGCCAACATGAAATTTAAACATTGTAAATACGGCCTCGGCACTGTCAAGTTTAGTTGAGGCAGCAAACTTCGGCAGATTTTATAAAATTCATCCCAACTCCGTTTCATATGAAATTTGTGGCATTAGAAAGATAATTTCAAGTAGTTTTCTAGGTTAAAATATGAAAATTTTCCAAGATCATATGATATAGACGTTTTACTGAAAACAGTGAAGTATTACACAGGGAATCCAGATTGACCTTTGGACGTTAAAACCTTGATAAATCAGACCATAGATATCTAAATTGAGTGATTCCTTCGGCCATACTTAGAAAACTCAAAGGGGAAAACAGACATATGTTTAGAATTTCAAATGGACGTTTATAGAGTTAGAAACATCATTTTGAAATTGACTCCAGAAACTGTCCCGTTTCTGCCTTTTATCACTTGCAAGGAAAATAAACTATAAAAACGTCTCTTAACATAACATGAAAGATATAATTTCAAAATTTACTATTAATACCATAATACATCATTCCATGTTCATATTTTTACATAATACCATAAGAAAAATAGATGTAAAATCTGCCATCGAACAAAACACACAAAAGAAAACTTTCGGTACAAAACTTCGTTGTCCTTAATCCATCATCGCGTAAGCCAACTAA
>NW_019249241.1:17936-26780 GCF_002742605.1 Olea europaea var. sylvestris
TTAACCACTACAAAGGTGGTGTCCCCTTTTCTTATGGCCAAAAATAGTACTGAAAGTTAAATCGCCATCTTAAAGAAATTTAATTCAACGTAAAATTTCGGAGTATTACACAAATAGCGAAGTTCAATGGGTAAGGACCATGCTACATGTATGCTATGGTGTACACTATAGTTTACACTTTCCCACGTGACATTACCCTGTTGAACAGTTTAAATTTCAAACAGTTTTCCCATCCAATTGACACTTGACAATAATGAAATTGTCAAACAACGTGTCAAAAATTAATGTACAAATAGCATAGTTCCATAGCTAAGAATCTTGCTACATTTATACTATCGGGAACACTTTAGTTTACACTTTGCCACGTGACATTATCTTGTTAGACAGTTTAAATTTCAAACCATCTTCCCATCCAATTGACACTTGACAACAATGCAAGTCTCAAATAACGTGTCAAAAATCAGTGTACAAATAGCAAAGTTCAATCGGTAAGAACCTTGCTCCATATACACTATGGTATACACTTTTCCATGTGTCATTATCCTATTGGATAGTTTAAATTTCAAACAATTTTCCCATCCAATTGACACTTGACAACAATGCAAGTGTCCAATAACATGTCAAAAATCAGTGTACAAATAGCAAAGTTCAATCAGTATGAATTTGCTACATGTACAATTTAGTTTACACTTTACCATGTGACAGTACCATGTTGGACAGTTTAAATTTCAAACAGTTTTCCCATCCAATTGACACTTGACAACAACAATGCCAGTGGCTAAAATTAGTGTACAAATAGCAAAGGTCAATTGGTATGAACCTTGCTGCACGTACACTATGGTGTATACTTTAGTTTACACTTTGCCTCATGACATTACCCTGTTGGACAGTTTAAATCTCACACAGTTCTCCCACCCATTGACACTTGTCAACAATGTAAGTGTCAAACAACGTGTTAAAAATCCACATACAAATAGCAAAGTTCAATCGGTAAGGACCTTGCTACATGTACACTATGGTGTACGCTTTAGTTTATACATTGCCATGTGACATTACCCATTTGGACAGTTTTAATTTCAAACAGTTTTCGACACTTAACAACAATGCAAGTGTCAAACAACATGTCAAAAATCAGTGTACAAATAGCAAAGTTCAATCGGTAAGAACCTTGCTACATGTACACTACGGTGTACACTTTAGTTTACACTTTTTCACGTGTCATTACCCAGTTGGACAGTTTAAATTTCAAATAATTTTTCCATCCAATTGACACTTGACAACAATTCAAGTGTCAAACAACGTGTCAAAAATTAGTATACAAATAGCAAAGCTCAATCGGTAAGAACCTTCCTACATGTACACTACGGTATGCATACTTTAGTTTACACTTTTTCACGTGACATTACCCTTTTGGACTGTATTAATTTCACACAATTTTCCCATCTAATTGTCACTTGACAACAATGTGAGTGTCAAACAACGTGTCGAAAATCAGTGCACAAATAGCGAAGTTCAATCGGCATGTACACTTTAGTTTACACTTTGCCACGTGTCATTACCTTGTTGGACAGTTTAAATTTCAAACCATTTTCCCATCCAATTGACACTTGACAAAAATGTAAGTGTCAAACAACATGTCAAAAATCAGTGTGCAAATAGCAAAGTTTAATCGTTAAGGACCTTGCTACATGTACGCTGTGGTGTACACATTACTTTACACTTTGCAAGGCAAAATTACCCATCTGTACAGTTTAAATTTCAAACAGTTTTCTGATCCAATTGACACTTGACAACAATGGAAATATAAAACAACGTGTAAAAAATCAGGGTAGAAATAGCAAAGTTCAATTGGCGAGAACCTTGCTACAAGTGCACTATGGTGTACACTTTAGTTTACACTTTACCATGTGACATTACCCTGTTAGACTGTTTAAATTTCATAAAATTTTCCCATACAATTGACACTTGACAACAATGCAAGTGTCAAAAAATGTGTCCAAAATCAGTGTACAAATAGAAAGTTCAATCGATAAGAACCTTGTACATGTACACTATGGTGTACACTTTTGTGCACACTTTGTCACGTAACATTATCCTGTTGAACAGTTTAAATTTCAAACAGTTTTCCTATCCAATTAACACTTGACAACAATGCAAGTGTCCAACAATGTATCAAAAATCAGTGCACAAATAGCAAAGATCAACCGATAAGAACCTTGCTACATGTACACTATGGTGTGCACTTTAGTTAACACTTTACCTCGTGTCATTGCCCTGTTGGGGAGTTTGAATTTCAAACATTTTTCCTATACAATTGACACTCATCAACAATACAAGTGTCAAAGAACGTGTCAAATATCAGCGTACAAATAGTAAAGTTCAATTGGTAAGGACCTTGCTACATGTACACTATGGTGTTCACAATTTAGTTTACACTTTCCTACGTGACATTACCCTGCTTGACTGTATAAATTTCAAGCAGTTTTCCCATCCAATTGACACATGACAATAATGCAAGTGTGAAACAACGTGTCAAAAATTAGTGCACGAATAGCAAAGTTCAATCTGTAAGAATGTTGCTACATGTACACTATGGTGTACACTTTAGTTTACACTTTGCCACGTGTCATTACCCTATTGGAGAGTTCAAATTTCAAACAATTTTCCCACCCAAGTGACACTAGTCAACAATGCAAGTGTCAAACAACGTGTCAAATATTAATGTACAAATAGTAAAGTTCAATCGGTTAGGACCTTGCTACATGTACTTTATCGTGTTCACAATTTAGTTTACACATTACCACGTGACATTACCCTGTTGGACTGTATAAATTTCAAACACCTTTGCCATCTAATTGACACTTGACAACAATACAAGTGTCAAACAACGTGTCAAAAATCAGTGTACAAATAGCAAAGTTCAATCGGTAAGGACCTTGCTACATACACACTATGTTGTTCACTTTAATTTACACTTTGCCACGTGACATTACCATGCTGGATAGTTTAAATTTTAAATAGTTTTCCCATCCAATTGACACTTGACAACAATGTAAGTGTCAAACAACGTGTCGAAAATCAGTGCGCAAATAGCGAAGTTCAATCGGTAAGAACCTTACAACATGTACACTTTAGTCTACACTTTGCTAGGTGCCATTATCATGTTGGACAGCTTAAATTCCATACTATTTTCCCATGAGATTGACACTTAACAACAATGCAAGTGTCAAACAACATGTAAAAAATCAGTGTACAAATAGCAAAGTTCAATCAGTATGGACCGTGCTACATGTACGCTATAGTATACACATTTGTTTACACTTTGCCAGGTGACTTTACCCTACTGTACAATTTAAATTTCAAACGGTTTTCTCATCCAATTGACACTTGACAACAATGAAAATATAAAACAACGTGTTAAAAATCAGGGTACAAATAGCAAAGTCCAATCGGCAAGAACCTTGCTACAAGTGCACTATGGTGTATTCTTTAGTTTACACTTTGCCATGGGACATTACCCTGTTGGACTGTTTAAATTTCAAACAGTTTTCCCATCCAATTGACACATGACAACAATGCAAGTGTCAAAAAATGTTTCAAAAATCAGTGTACAAATAGCGAAGTTCAATCGGTAGGGACCTTGCTATATGTACACTATGGTGTACACTTCAATTTACACTTTACCACATGACATTACCATGTTGGAAAGTTTAAATTTAAAATAGTTTTCCCATCCATTTGACACTTGAAAACAATGCAAGTGTCAAACAATGTGTCAAAAATCAGTGCACAAATAGCGAAGTTCAATCGGTAAGAACCTTGCTACATGCACACTGTGTTGTACACTTTAATTTACACTTTGCCGCATGACATTACCATGCTGGATAGTTTATTTTTAAATAATTTTCCCATCCAATTGACACTTGACAACAGTACAAGTGTTGAAAAACGTGTCGAAAATCAGTGCACAAATAGCGAAGTTCCATCGGTAAGAACCTTCTGACATGGACACTTTAGTTTACAATTTGCCAAGTGTCATTACCCTGTTGGACAGTCTAAATTTCAAACCATTTTCCCATCTAATTGGCACTTGACAACAATGCAAGTGTCAAATAGCATGTCAAAAATCAGTGTACAAATGGCAAAGTTCAATCAGTAAGGACCTTGATACATGTACGCTATGGTGTACACATTAGTTTACACTTTGCCACGTGACATTACTTTGCTGTACATGTTAAATTTCAAAACTCTTTCTCATCCAATTGACACGTGATAACAATGCAAATATAAAACAACATGTCAAAAATCAAGGTACAAATGGCAAAGTTCAATCGGCAAGAACCTTGCTACAAGTGTACTATGGCGTACACTTTAGTTTACACTTTACTACGTGACATTAACCTATTGTACCGTTTAAATTTCAAATAGTTTTCCCATCCAATTGACACTTGACAACAATGTAAGTGTAAACAAATGTGTCAAAAACCAGTGTACAGATAGCAAAGTTCAATCGGTAGGGACCTTGCTATATATATACTATGGTGTACACTATAGTTTACACTTTGCCACGTGACATTACCTTGTTGGACAGTTTAAATTTTAAACATTTTTCTCATCCAATTGACACTTGACAACAACGTAAGTGTCAAACAACGTGTCAAAAATCAGTGTACGAATAGCGAAGTTCAATCGATAAGGACCTTGCTACATGCACACTGTGTTGTAAACTTTAATTTACACTTTGCCACGTGACATTACCATGCTGGACAGTTTAAATTTTAAATAGTTATCCCATCCAATTGACACTTGACAACAGTGCAAGTGTCAAACAACATGTCGAAAATTAGTGCACAAATAACGAAGTTCCATCGGTAAGAATATTGCGACATGTACACTTTAGTTTACACTTTGTCACGTGTTATTACCCTGTTGGACAGTTTAATTTTCAAATCATTTTCCCATCTAATTGGCACTTGACAACAATGCAAGTGTCAAACAACATGTCAAAAATCAGTCTACAAATAGCAAAGTTCAATCAGTAAGGACATTGCTATATGTACACTATGGCGTACACATTAGTTTACACTTTGCCACGTGACATTACCTAGCTGTACAATTTAAATTTCAAACAGTTTTCTCATTCAATTGACACTTGACAACAATGCAAATATAAAACAATGTGTAAAAAATCAAGGTACAAATAGCAAAGTTCAATCGGCAAGAACTTCACTGCAAGTGTACTAAGGTGTACACTTTAGTTTACACTTTGCCACGTCACGTTACGCTGTTGGACTGTCTAAATTTCAAATAGTTTTCCCATCGAATTGACACTTGACAACAATGCAAGTGTCAAACAACGTGTCGAAAATCAGTGTACAAACAGCAAAGTTCATTTGGTATGAACGTTGCTACACGTACACTATGGTGTACACTTTAGTTTACACTTTACCACGTGACATTAAACTGTTTGACAGTTTAAATTTCAAACAATTTTCCCATGCAATTGATGCTAGACAATAATGCAAGTGTCAAACAACGTGTCAAAAATCAGTGTACAAATAGTAAAGTTCAATCGGTAAGGACCGTGCTACGTGTGCACTATGGCATACACTTTAGTTTACACTTTGCTACGTGACATTAACCTGTTGGATGGTTTAAATGTCAAATAGTTTTTCCATCTAATTGATAGTTGACAACAATTCTAGTGTCGAGCAATGTATAAAAAATTAGAGTCTAAATAGCAAAGTTCAATCGGTAAGAACCTTGCTACATGTACACTATGGTGTACACTTTAGTTTAAACTTTATCACGTGACATTAACCCATTGGACAGTTTAAATTTCCAACAGTTTTCCCATCCAATTGACAGTTGACTACAATTCTAATGTTGAACAACGTGTCCAAAATCAGTGTGCAAATAGCAAAGTTCAATCGGTAAGAACCTTGCTGCATGTACACTCTGGTGTACACTTTAGTTTACACTTTACCATGAGATATTACCCTATTGGACCGTTTAAATTTCAAACAGTTTTTCCTTCCAATTTACAATTGAGAATGATAGAAGTGTCAAAAACCAGTGTACAAATAGCAAAGTCCAATCAGTGAGAACCTTGCAACATGTAAACTATGGTGTACACACGTAAGTTTACACTTTGCCATGTGACATTACCCTACTGCACAATTTAAATTTTTAATAGATTTCCCATCCAATTGTCACATGATAATAATGCAAGTGTCAAACAACGTGTCAAAAATTAGTGCACAAGTAGCAAAGTGTACACTCTAGTTTACACTGTGCCACGTGTCATTGCCCTGTTGGAGAGTTTGAATTTCAAACAGTTTTCCTATCCAATTAACACTTGACAACAATACAAGTGTCAAACAACGTGTCAAAAATTAGTGCACAAGTAGCAAAGTGTACACTCTAGTTTACACTGTGCCACGTGTCATTGCCCTGTTGGAGAGTTTGAATTTCAAACAGTTTTCCTATCCAATTAACACTTGACAACAATACAAGTGTCAAACAACGTGTCAAAAATTAGTGCACAAGTAGCAAAGTGTACACTCTAGTTTACACTGTGCCACGTGTCATTGCCCTGTTGGAGAGTTTGAATTTCAAACAGTTTTCCTATCCAATTAACACTTGACAACAATACAAGTGTCAAACAACGTGTCAAAAATTAGTGCACAAGTAGCAAAGTGTACACTCTAGTTTACACTGTGCCACGTGTCATTGCCCTGTTGGAGAGTTTGAATTTCAAACAGTTTTCCTATCCAATTAACACTTGACAACAATACAAGTGTCAAACAACGTGTCAAAAATTAGTGCACAAGTAGCAAAGTGTACACTCTAGTTTACACTGTGCCACGTGTCATTGCCCTGTTGGAGAGTTTGAATTTCAAACAGTTTTCCTATCCAATTAACACTTGACAACAATACAAGTGTCAAACAACGTGTCAAAAATTAGTGCACAAGTAGCAAAGTGTACACTCTAGTTTACACTGTGCCACGTGTCATTGCCCTGTTGGAGAGTTTGAATTTCAAACAGTTTTCCTATCCAATTAACACTTGACAACAATACAAGTGTCAAACAACGTGTCAAAAATTAGTGCACAAGTAGCAAAGTGTACACTCTAGTTTACACTGTGCCACGTGTCATTGCCCTGTTGGAGAGTTTGAATTTCAAACAGTTTTCCTATCCAATTAACACTTGACAACAATACAAGTGTCAAACAACGTGTCAAAAATTAGTGCACAAGTAGCAAAGTGTACACTCTAGTTTACACTGTGCCACGTGTCATTGCCCTGTTGGAGAGTTTGAATTTCAAACAGTTTTCCTATCCAATTAACACTTGACAACAATACAAGTGTCAAACAACGTGTCAAAAATTAGTGCACAAGTAGCAAAGTGTACACTCTAGTTTACACTGTGCCACGTGTCATTGCCCTGTTGGAGAGTTTGAATTTCAAACAGTTTTCCTATCCAATTAACACTTGACAACAATACAAGTGTCAAACAACGTGTCAAAAATTAGTGCACAAGTAGCAAAGTGTACACTCTAGTTTACACTGTGCCACGTGTCATTGCCCTGTTGGAGAGTTTGAATTTCAAACAGTTTTCCTATCCAATTAACACTTGACAACAATACAAGTGTCAAACAACGTGTCAAAAATTAGTGCACAAGTAGCAAAGTGTACACTCTAGTTTACACTGTGCCACGTGTCATTGCCCTGTTGGAGAGTTTGAATTTCAAACAGTTTTCCTATCCAATTAACACTTGACAACAATACAAGTGTCAAACAACGTGTCAAAAATTAGTGCACAAGTAGCAAAGTGTACACTCTAGTTTACACTGTGCCACGTGTCATTGCCCTGTTGGAGAGTTTGAATTTCAAACAGTTTTCCTATCCAATTAACACTTGACAACAATACAAGTGTCAAACAACGTGTCAAAAATTAGTGCACAAGTAGCAAAGTGTACACTCTAGTTTACACTGTGCCACGTGTCATTGCCCTGTTGGAGAGTTTGAATTTCAAACAGTTTTCCTATCCAATTAACACTTGACAACAATACAAGTGTCAAACAACGTGTCAAAAATTAGTGCACAAGTAGCAAAGTGTACACTCTAGTTTACACTGTGCCACGTGTCATTGCCCTGTTGGAGAGTTTGAATTTCAAACAGTTTTCCCACCCAATTAAAACTTGTCAACAATGCAAGTGTCAAACATGTTAAATATTAGTGTACAAATAGTAAAGTTCAATCGGTAATGACCTTGCTCCATGTACACTATGGTGTTCACACTTTAGTTTACACTTTTTCACGTGACATTACCCTATTTGACTGTATAAATTCTTGACAGTTTTCCTATCCAATTGACACTTGACAACAATGCAAGTGTCAAGCAACATATCAAAAATCAGTGCATAAATAGCAAAGATCAATCGATAAGAACCTTGCTACAAGTACACTATGTTGTATACTTTAGTTTACACTTTGTCACATGTCATTACCCTATTGGAGAGTTTAAATTTCAAACAATTTTCCCAGTCAATTGACACTAGTCAACAATGCAAGTTTCAAACAACGTGTCAAATATCAGTGCACAAATAGCAAAGTTTAATTCGTAAGGACCTCGCTGCATTTACACTATGGTGTTCACATTTTAGTTTACACATTACCACATGACATTACCCTGTTGGACTGTATAAATTTCAAATAGTTTTCCCATCCAATTGACATATGATAACAATACAAGTGTCAAATAATGCACCAAAAATCAGTGTACAAATGGCGAAATTCAATCGGTAAGAACCTTGCTATATGTACACTGTGGTGTACACT
>NW_019249241.1:30491-37971 GCF_002742605.1 Olea europaea var. sylvestris
ATACAAGTGTCAAAAACTATGTCAAAAGTCAGTGTACAAATAGCGAAGCTTAATCGGTAGGGACCTTGCTATATGTACACTATGGGGTACACTTCAGTTTACACTTTGCCACATGACATTACCATGTTGGACAGTTTAAATTTCAAATAGTTTTCCCATCCAATTGACACTTGACAACAATGCAAGTGTCAAACAACTTGTCAAAAATTAGTGTACAAATAGCTAAGTTCAATTGGTAAGAACCTTGCTACATGTACATTATGGTGTACACTTTAGTTTATACTTTGTCACGTGACATTAACCCGTTGGACAGTTTAAATTTCAAATAGTTTTCCCATCCAATTGACACTTGACAACAATGCAAGTGTCAAACAACTTGTCAAAAATTAGTGTACAAATAGCTAAGTTCAATTGGTAAGAACCTTGCTACATGTACATTATGGTGTACACTTTAGTTTATACTTTGCCACGTGACATTAACCCGTTGGACAGTTTAAATTTCCAATAGTTTTCCCATCTAATTGATAGTTGACAATGATTCTAGTGTCGGACAACGTGTCCAAAATCAGTGTACAAATAGCAAAGTTCAATCGGTAAAAACCTCGCTACATGTACACTATGGTGTACACTTTGGTTTAAACTTTACCACGAGATATTACCATGTTGGACAGTTTAAATTTCAAACAGTTTTCCCTTTCAATTTACACTTGACAACAATGTAAGTGTCAAATAATGTGTCAAAAATCTGTGTACAAATAGCAAAGTTCAATCAGTGAGGTCCTTGCAACATGTACACTATGGTGTACACACGTAAGTTTACACTTCGCCACGTGACATTATCCTGCTGGACAGTTTAAATTTCAAATAGTTTTCCTTTCCAATTTATACTTGACAACAATGCAAGTGTCGAACAACATGTCAAAAATCAGTGTACAAATAGCAAAGTTCAATCGGTAAGGACCTTGCTACATGTACGCTATGGTGTGAACATTTGTCTATACTTTGCCATGCGTCATTACTTATTGGATTGTTTAAGTTTCAAATAGTTTCCCATCCAATTGACCCTTAACAACGATGAAAGTGTCAAAAAACGTGGCAAAAATCTGTGTACAAACAGCAAAATTCAATCAGTAAGAACCTTGCTACATGTACACTATAGTGTACAATTTACAACGTGTCATTACCATGTTGGAGATTTTAAATTTCAAATAGTTTTTCCATCCAATTGACACTTGATAATAATGCAAGTGTCAAACAACGTGTCAAAATCTGTGTACAAATAGTAAAGTTCAATCGGTAAGGACCTTGCTACATGTACACTTTGGTGTACACTTTAGTTTACACTTTGGCACGTGTCATTACCCTATTGGAGAGTTTAAATTTCAAATAGTTTTCCCTTTCAATTAACACTCATCAACAATGCAAGTGTCAAACAATGTGTCAAATATCAGTGTACAAATAGTAAAGTTCAGTTGGTAAGGACCTTGCTACATGTACACTATGGTGTGCACTTCAGTTTACACTTTGGCACGTGTCATTACCCTGTTGGAGAGTTAAAATTTCAAACATTTTTCCCATCCAATTGACACTTATCAACAATGCAAGTGTCAAACAACATGTCAAATATCAGTATACAAATAGCAAAGTTCAATCGGTAAAGACCTTGCTACATGTACACTATGGTGTACACTTTAGTTTACACTTTACCACATAACATTATCCTGTTGGACAGTTTAAATTTCAAATAGTTTTCCCATCCAATTGACACTAGACAACATGCGTGTGTCAAACAACGTGTCAAAAATCAGTGTACAATTAGGAAAGTTCAATCGGTAAGAACCTTGCTACATGTACACTATGGTGTACACTTTAATTTACACTTTACCACATGGCATTACCCTATTGGACAGCATAAATTTCAATCAATTTTTCCATCCAATTGACACTTGACAACAATGCAAGTGTCAAATAGTATGCCAAAAATTAGTGTACAAATAGCAAGGTTCAATCGGTAAGAACCTTGCTACATATCCACTATAGTGTACACACTTTAGTTTACACTTTTTCACAGGACAATACCCTATTGGACAGTATAAATTTGACACAATTTTCCCATCACGTGACAACAATACAAGTGTCAAACAATGTGTCAAAAATCAGTGTACAAATAGCAAAGTTCAATCGGTAAGAACCTTGCTACATGTACACCATTGTACACACTTCAGTTTACACTTTGCCATGTGACATTACCCTATTGAATAGTTTAAATTTCAAACAATTTTTCCATCCAATTGACACTTCATAACAATGCAAGTGTCTAACAATGTGTCAAAAATCAGTTAACAAATAGCAAAGTTCAACTGGTAAGGACCATGCTACATGTACACTATGGTGTGCACACGTAAGTCTACACTTTGCCACGTGATATTACCCAACTGGACAGTTTAAATTTCAAACATTTTTTCCATCCTGTTGACACTTGACAACAATGCAAGTGTCAAGCAACCTGTCAAAAATTAGTGTAGCAAAATTCAATCGGTAAGAACCTTGCTACATGTACACTATGGTGTACACTTTAGTTTACACTTGCCACGTATCATTACCCTGTTAGACAGTTTAAATTTCAAACAGTTTTCACATCCAATTGACACTTGACAACAATACAAGTTTCAAACATGTTAAAAATCAGTGTACAAATAGCAAAGTTCAATCGGTAGGAACTTTACTACATGTATACTATGGTGCACACTTCAGTTTCACTTCGCCACGTGACATTACTCTATTGGAAAATTTACATTTCAAACAGTTTTTCCGTCCATATGACACTTGATAACAATGCAAGTGTCAAACAATATGTCGAAAACTAGTGTACAAATAGCAAAGTTCAACGGTAAGGATCTTGCCACATGTACAGTATGGTGTACACTATAGTTTACACTTTGCCATGTGACATTACCCTGTTGGACAGTTTAAATTTTAAACAGTTTTTCTACTAGTTATTTTTTTACAACAATGCAAGTGTCAAACAACGAGTCAAAAATTAGTTTACAAATAACAAAGTTAAATCGGTAGGAACGTAGCTACATGTACACTGGGATGTACACGTTAGTTTAAACTTTGCCACGTGACATTACCCTGTTGGACACTTTAAATATCAAATAGTTTTTCCATCCAATGGACACTTGACAATAATGCAATTGTCAAACAACGTGTCGAAAATCAGTGTACAAATAGCAAAGATCAATCGATAAGAACCTTGCAACATATACACTATGGTGTACACTTTAGTTTACACTTTGCCACGTGTCATTACCCTGTTGGAGAGTTTAAATTTCAAACAATTTTCCCATCGAATTGACACTCATCAACAATGCAAGTGTCAAACAACGTGTCAAATAACAGTGTACAAATAACAAAGTTCTATCGGTAAGGACCTTGCTACATGTACACTATGGTGTACACACTTTAGTTTACACTTTGCCACGTGACATTACCCTGTTGGGCTGTATAAATTTCAAATAGTTTTCCTATCCAATTAACACTTGACAACAATGCAAGTGTCCAACAAAGTGTCAAAAATCAGTGCACAAATAGCAAAGATCAATCGGTAAGGACCTTCCTACATGTACACTATGGCTTACACTTTAGTTTACACTTTACCACGTGACATTACCCTGTTGGACAATTTAAATTTCAAACAGTTTTCCAATACAATTGACACTAGACAACATGCAAGTGTCAAACAACGTGTCAAAAATTAGTGTACAAGTAGCAAAGTTCAATTGGTAAGAACCTTGCTACATGTGTACTATGGTGTGGTCTTTAATTTACACTTTACCACGTGACATTACCCTATTGGACAACATAAATTTAAAACAATTTTCCCATCCAATTGACACTTGACAACAACGCAAGTGTCAAACAATGTGTCAAAAATTAGGGTACAAAAAGAAATGTTTTATCAATAAGAACCTTGCTACATGTACACTATGGTGTACACTTTAGTTTACACTTTACCACGTGTCATTACCCTGTTGGACTGTTTAAATTTCAAATAGTTTTCCCATCCAATTGACACCTGACAACAATGCAAGTGTCAAACAACGTGACAAAAATTTGTGTACAAATAGCAAAGTTTAATCGGTAAGAACCTTGCTACACGTACACTTTAGTTTACACTTTTACGTGACATAACCCTATTGGAAAGTATAAATTTCACATTGTTTTCCCATCCGATTGACACTTGACAACAATTTAAGTGTCAAAAAATCAGTGCACAAATAGCAAAGTTCAATCGATAAGAACCTTGCTACATGTACACTATGGTATACACTTTAGTTTACACTTTGCCACGTGACATTATCCTATTGGGCAGTTTAAATTTCAAACAATTTTCCCATACAATTGACACTTGAATACAATTCAAATGTCAAACAATGTGTCAAAAATCAATTTATAAATTGCAATGTTTAATCGATAAGGACATTACTACATGAATATTATGGCGTACACTTTAGTTTACACTTTGTCACGTGACGTTACCCTGTTGGATAGTTTAAATTTAAAATAGTTTTTTGATCCAATCGACACTCAAAAACATTGCAAGTGTAAAACAACGCGTCCAAAATTAGTGTACAAATAACAATGTTCAATCGGTAAGAACCTTGCGACATGTACACTATGGTATACAATTTAGTTTACACTTTGCCACGTGACATTACCCGGTTGGACGGTTTAAATTTCAAATAGTTTTTTCATCCAATTGACACTTAAAAACAATGTAGGGGTCAAACGACGTGTTGAGAATCAGTGTATAAATAGCAAAGTTCAATCGGTAAGAACCTTGTACATGTACAATATGGTGTACACTTTAGTTCACACTTTGACACATGACATTACCCTATTGGACAGTTTAAATTTCAAATAGTTTTCCTATCCAATTAACACTTGATAACAATGCAAGTGTCAAACAAGGTATCAAAATCAGTGCATAAATAGCAACGATCAATCGGTAAGAACCTTGCTACATGTACACTATGGTGTACACTTTAGTTTACATTTTGCCACGTGTCATTGCCATGTTGGAGAGTTTGAATTTAAAATAGTTTTTCCATCCAATTGACACTCATCAACAATGCAAGTGTCATATAATGTGTCAAATATCAGTGTACAAATAGTAAAGTTCAATCGGTAAGGACCTTGCTACATGTACACTATGGTGTTCACACTTTAGTTTACACTTTGCAACGTAACATTACGCTGTTGGACTGTATTAATTTCAAGCAGCTTTCCCATCCAATTGACACTTGACAACAATGCATGTGTCAACCAACGTTTCAAAAATTAGTGCACAAATTGCAAAGATCAATCGGTAAGAACCTTGCTACATGTACACTATGGTGTACACTTTAGTTTGCACTTTACCACGTATCATTACCCTATTAAACAGTTTAAATTTCAAACAGTTTTCCCATCCAATTGACACTTGACAACAATGCAATTGTCAAACAACGTGTCAAAAATTAGAGTAGAAATAGCAAGGTTCAATCGGTAAAAACCTTACTACATGTACACTATAGTGTACACTTTAGTTTACACTTTGCCACGTGACATTACTCTATTGGACAATTTAAATTTCAAACAATTTTCCTGTCCAATTGACACTTGACAACAATGCAAGTATCGAACAATGTCGAAAATTAGTGTACAAATAGTAACTTTCAATGGTAAGGACCTTGCCACATGTACATTATGGTTTACACTTTAGTTTACACTTTGCCACGTGACATTTCCCTGTTGGACAGTTTAAATTTCAAAAAGTTTTCCCACCCAATTGACCCTTGACAACAATCCAAGTGTGGAATAACGTGTCAAAAACCAGTGTACAAATAGCAATGTTAAATCGGTAAGAATGTAGCCACATTTACACTCGGGTGTACACTTTAGTTGAAACTTTGCCACGTGATATTACCTCATTTGGCCGTTTAAATTTCAAATAGTTTTTCTATCCAATTGATACTTGACAACAATGCAAGTGTCAAACAACGTGTCGAAAATCAGTGTACAAATAGCAATGATTAATCGGTAAGAATCTTGCTACATTTATACTATGGTGTACAGTTTAGTTTGGACTTTACCACGTGTCATAACCCTGTTGGACAGTTTAAATTTCAAACAATTTTTCCATCCAATTGACACTCGTCAAGAATGCAAGTGTCAAACAACGTGTCAAATATCAGTGTACAAATAACAAAGTTTAATCGGTAAGGACCTTGCTACATGTACACTATGGTGTACACACTTTAGTTTACACTTTGCCACGTGACATTACCCTGTTGGACAGTTTAAATTTCAAACAGTTTTCCCATCCAATTGACACTAGACAACATGCAAGTGTCAAACAATGTGTCAAAAATTAGTGTACAAGTAGCAAAGTTCAATCGGTAACTTTGCTACATGTACACTATGGTGTACACTTTAATTTATACTTTATCATGTGACATTACCCTGTTGGACAGCATAAATTTCAAATAGTTTTCTCATCCAATTGACACTTGACAACAACACAAGTGTCAAACAATGTGTCAAAAATCATTGTGCAAATAGCAAAGTTCAATCGGTAAGAACCTTGCTACATGTACACTTTACACTTTACCACGTGACATTACCCTGTTGGACAGTTTAAATTTCAAACAGTTTTTCCATCCAATTGACACTTGACAACAATGCAAGTGTCAAACAACGTGTCAAATATTAGTTTACAAATAGCAAAATTCAATCGGTAAAGACCTTGCTACATGTACACTATGGTGTACAATTTAGTTTATACTTTGCCACGTGACATTACCCTATTGGACAGTTTAAATTTCAAATAGTTTGTTCATCCAATTGACACTTGACAACAATTCAAGTGTCAAACAACGTGTCAAAAATCTGTGTACAAATAGCAAAGTTCAATCCGTAAAAACCTTGCTACATGTACACTTTAGTTTACACCTGGTCACGTGTCGTTACCCTATTGGAAATGTAATGTCCCGACCCCTTGTGGACCGGAACGCTACTTACTCTATTTAACTAACCGGTGGTTTAGTCATAGGAGAATATGTTTTAGCGGGAGCGTAATTTTTACAATGATAATTTTAACAACAACCTTTCGAATACTTTAAATAAAACACTAAATAAGAAAATAACGGAACGTAATTTATTTGAAGAAAACACAACTTGTTCTCGCATTCAGGGTTATTCAAATAATTTAAAGAAATAGCATTGGAAACGTTCAGAAAAATAAATATAAATAACTAGTTCACTGGGTTTTTCCATGGGCTCGTTGCCCCACTCTCCATCTTTTTCATCATCCAGGCCCAAGGTAGAATCATATCAATCTATAGAGAAGGGGCTAAACCCGTGAGTTAAAAAACTCAACAGATATCATTGGTACATTTGTGATCAAGCTATACATTTCAAAGCTGTAACTTCAAAA